>NC_091160.1:27682229-27742229 GCF_040958095.1 Procambarus clarkii
TTACGACATATCGCACGACACATCGTAGATATGTCGTACCTAGTAGCCAGAACGTACTTCTCGACCTACTATGCAAGGCCCGATTTGCCTAATAGGCCGAGTGATTTTCTTTATTTTCAATAAATTGTTTCCTTTTTGTTTTTTTTTAAATATTATTATTATTTGATATTAAGAACGTGATTTATTGATTTAATTTCGTCAGTTTAGGTTAGGTTAAGATAGGTTAGGTTAGGTAGGGTTGGTTAGGTTCGGTCAAATATCTACGTTAGTTTTAACTCCAACTTAAAAAAACTCCAACTTCAACAGTCTTTCTTGTAAACATATGTTGTTAAATGTGACCGAAAAAGTAAGATTATTAATTCTAACACTAATTTTCCCAATATTTCTTATGTTTCTTTTTTACTATCGATGGTAATTGAAAAATCAATTCTCCAAAATTTATTTTTATTTTTAGTTTGACGCTACGCTTGAACGCGTTTCGTAATAACGTATTACATTTTCAAAGACTTTAGTTTACACACGCAACTGTAACCTGAAAACACTAAACAGTTTTACTTATGCTAACACTAAACAGCTTGTTCGACTTATATACTCCCAATTGGGTAAGGTGATATGTTACAACAGTTTTGGATGAGGTGAACAAACTTTTGACAAACACAAGACAGAACACGGAACAATGGGTATTAATTGGATATATGAGAGCAAAAGAATGGAAGTAACTGCAAAGGGCCTATTGGCTTATACTTCCTCTTGATGCTTCTATATTGGTGCGGAGTCTTGAAGTGGGTAGAATATAGTTTTGCATTAATTGGCTGTTGATTGCTGGTGTTGACTTTTTGATGTGTAGTGCCTCGTTGATGTCGAGCCGCCTGCTATCACTTTATCTATCGATGATTTCTGTGTTGTTTGTTCAGACTTCTCTGGTGATGGTCTGATTGTGGGAAGGTATTATATGTTCATATAATCTCGAACATATAATCTCTTCCTACAACCAGATCATCACCATAGAAGTCTTAACAAACAACACAGAAATCATCGATAGATACAGCGATAGCAGGCGGCTCGACATCTGCGAGGCACTACAAATCAAAAAGTCAACACCAGCAACATGTGTTGCACGAAATAACACACACTATACTAAATACGTTACGATTCCATTTCAATGTTTTCATTTGAATTGATAAATTGAATTTTCATAGATTTCGATTAATTTTCATTTTAATTTAATTATTTTGTGTGACATGGGATTGGAATTGAGCTTTGTTGTTTACCATTCTGTTCATTTCGTAATTATAAGCATAGATGCCACACTTGAGACAGGTAAAAACATTTTTTTTTAAACAGAGCCATGTGTTGCATTTAAGAGCAACACATGCTATACAAAATATGATACGATTCCATTTCACTGTTTTCGATTGCATTGACAAAATTAATTTTCTTAGATTTCTATTAATATTAATTTAAATTTGACTTAATTATTTTGTGTGAAATTGCGTTGGAATTGAGTTGTGTTGTTCACCATACCGTTCATTTCGTGAGTATAATTATAGATGCCACACCTGTGACAGGTAAAAACATCCTTTTTTTGAAAAACAGCGCCATCTGTTGCACGTAAGAGCAACACGTTCTATAATAAATATTTTACGATTCCATTTCAACGTTTCCAATTTCACCGATAAATTGAGTTTTCATAAATTTCGATTTATTTTCATGCTGATTTCATTATTTTGTGTGACACTGCGTTGAAATTGAGCTGCATTGTTTACCGTACTACCCAGTAAATACAAAACATTTTCTGACGTTTTCATTTGGTAGCATAGAGGTGGACACTAACTTTTTATATAAAGTCGTCTTTTAAATGTATAAAATATGTATGAAGTGTGTGTGTGTGTGTGTACTTACCTAGTGTTTCTTGCAGGGGTTGAGCTCTGGCTCTTGTGTGTGTGTGTATGGAAAGTACTGATAAGTACAAGCATTACTGTGGTGTGTGTATTTAGTGTGTTTGAGTGTCTTTGGGGTGTTTATATGTGTGATGTGTCTTCGTGTGTGTGTCTGGAAAGTTTTGTGTTTGTCTGTGTGATGTGTCTTCGTGTGTGTGTCTGGAAAGTTTTGTGTTTGTCTGTGTGATGTGTCTTCGTGTGTCTGGAAAGCTTGGCGTTTGTCTGTGTTGGTGTTTGTGTGTTTGTTTGCCATATTTGAGTGTTATTTGTGTGGTATGGTATGTGTGTTACAAACACACATACCATATTAGGTATGCGTGTTTGTCTGTGTTTATATGTGTTTAGTATGTTTGTGTGCAGTGTGTATGTTTGTTTTGTTTGTTTCTGTGATTGTGTTGGTGTGTTTGTGTGTGTAGCATGCTGGTTGTGTTTGTATGTTTGTTGTGTGTGTGTGTGTGTTTGATGTGTGTGTGTTTGGTGTGTGTGTATTTGGTGTGTGTGTTTGATGTGTGTGTTTGGTGTGTGTTTGGTGAGTACTTACCTAGTTGTACTTACCAAAGTAAGTACAGTAAGTAAGTAAGTACAAAGTTGTTCTCGCGGGGGTTGAGCTCTGGCTCTTTGGTCCCGCTTCTCAATGGTCGGCGTTGTGTGTGTGTGTGTTTGGTGTGTGTATAGTGTATGTGTTTGGTGTGTACTCACCTATTTGTGCTTGCGGGGCTTGAGCTCTGGCTCTTTGGTCCCGCCTCTCAACTGTCAATCAACTGGTGTTCAGGTTTCTGAGCTTATTGGGCTCTATCATATTTACACTTGAAACTGTGTATGGAGTCAGCCTCCACCACATCACTGCCTAATGCATTACATTTGTCAACTACTCTTGACACTAAAATGTAGAAAACTAAACACTAAAAACTACTCTGACACTAAAATGTAAAATGTGCGATGTAGATTGACATCTACCCATGTCAATTCCTCTGAGAATCTTGTACGTGGTGAGCATATCCCCCCTAACTCTTCTGTCTTCTAGCGACGTGGGTTTAATTCCTGTAGTCTCTCCTCGTTGCTCATACCTCTCAGCTCGGGTACTAGTCTGGAGGCAAACCTTTGAACTTTTTCCAGTTTGGTCTTATGCCTGACTAGATATGGACTCCATGCTGGAGCTGCATACACCAGGATTGGTCTGATATCGGTGGTATACAAAGTTCTTAAAGATTCCTTGCACAAGTGTCTAAATGCCGTTCTAATGTTAGCCAACCTGGCATATGCTGCTGATGTTATCCTCTTGATATGGGCTTCAGGGGACAGGTCTGGTGTGATATCAACCCCCAAATTTTTCTCTCTCTCTGACTCTTGAAGAATGTCATCTCCCAAATGATACCTTGTAACTGGCCTCCTGCTCCCTACACCTATCTTCATTACATAACATTTGCTTGGGTTAAACTCTAACAACGATTTGTTCGACCATTCCTTTAGTTTGTCTAGGTCTTCTTAAAGCCTCAAGCAGTCCTGTCTTAATCCTTCTCCTAATTTTGGCATCGTCAGCAAACATTGAGAGGAATGAGTCTATACCCTCCAAGGAGATCGTTTACGTATATCAGAAACAGGATAGGACCGAGTACAGAGCCCTGTGGGACTCCACTGGTGACTTCACGCCAAACTGAGGTCTCACCCCTCACTGTAACTCATTGCTTCCTATTGCTCCTCAATAGGTGGTTGCTTGTGTGTGTGTGTTTGGCATGTGTTTGTGTTTGTAACGTAC
Organism: Procambarus clarkii; assembly: GCF_040958095.1. Classification (NCBI taxonomy): domain Eukaryota; kingdom Metazoa; phylum Arthropoda; class Malacostraca; order Decapoda; family Cambaridae; genus Procambarus; species Procambarus clarkii. The sequence continues at coordinate 27,685,926 of NC_091160.1, forward strand.
TGATAAGTATAAGCATTAGACTAAGTACTATGGATTGCGTGTGTGGAGGTAGGCACCGAGTGTTGAATAATATGAGAGTGGTTGGCCGGCTTGCCGTCAACTATAGTGGGAAGGCGCAGATTCAGTGTTCAACTCACCGCAGGCCTTGCTGGACGCACCTCTACAACTCTGGTGACCTGTTTGTCTCTCTCCTTCTCTCTCTCTCTCTCTCTCTCTCTCTCTCTCTCTCTCTCTCTCTCTCTCTCTCTCTCTCTCTCTCTCTCTCTCTCTCTCTCTCTCTCTCTCTCTCTCTCTCTCTCTCTCTCTCTCTCTCTCTCTCTCTCTCTCTCTCTCTCTCTCTCTCTCTTCTCTCTCTCTCTCTCTCTCTCTCTCTCTCTCTCTCTCTCTCTCTCTCTCTCTCTCTCTCTCTCTCTCTCTCTCTCTCTCTCTCTCTCTCTCTCTCTCTCTCTCTCTCTCTCGTTGTTTCTCACTCTTTCTTCTTCTCTCTATCTTTCTAAATGCAATATAGATAATTATACCCAATAATTCCCATACTTAATAATTAGAATTAACGTTTTAAAAACCTTTGCTCCAAAACGTTATATCAAAACATTTAAACCCGGTTTTATCAAACGTTTTTACCTCACGGTTCATACTCGTCCTTACAAATTCTTAAAACACGTATTTTAAACGTAATATAAGCACGTATAGACGTCGTAAAAATGTTTGGTGGGTATTCATTTCGAGAGTATAGTTTATTTTGTTATTTTTTCATTTTTTTTCTCATTTCGTTTTTTTCATTTTTTTTATATTTCAGTGAAAGGAACATCAGATCATTTGATGTTCCCAATTTTCTGATGGGAACATCAGATCATTTGGGAATACACTGAATGGTGGGGAGGTCGAGGGGACGAGATTGGAGGATGGTGGATAAGACGAGGGGACAGGGGAAAGGAAAATGGTAAGGAGGACAAGGGGATAGAAGAGTGGGGGGCTGTGGAGAGGACGAGGGGACGGGGGAGAAGGGAATGGTAGGGAGGATGAGGGGATGCGGGAGGGGGAATGGTAGGAAGGACAAGGAGACAAGGGAAGGTTGCTGTGGCTCAGCAACGCACATGCATTGCTCAGCCACAGCAACTCGTAGACGGGTACAGCTAGTATATATATAATCGTATGGGGGGAATGTCTATATGTTTATGTCTGTTTGACCGACTCTCCAAAGATGAAGGCCTGAAGCTTGGCGCTAGTCTCACCCAAATTTCCGGAGCTGAATGGTCTGGGGATGTGGGACGGCTAAAGGCTGGTCCATGAAGGAATAAGTTAAATGCGTTAAGAAATATACAAACATCCCCGAGCGGTTTTCATGGAACTAGTGTGGTTACCGTGGAGTGTTCTTGTTAATAATATATATTCTGAGAGGCCCACCACACGGTTGTTTCAGTGTTTTTAATAATAAAATTTCTCAGAGATTGGGAGAGAAGAAAGCAGGGGGGAGGAATAGGGAGGAAGTAGGAGAGGATGAGAGGAGGGACGAATGGGGTGCAGAGAGATGAGGGAAAGGGGGTTCATAAAGTGGTGAGGACGAAGGGGGGAAGGCGACGGGAGGGACGAAGAGGAAGATGGGGTGAAAAGTGGGTAGGACGGGTGGAAAGTTGGTGGAGGAAGGTAGACCTGGGTGCGGCCAGACACCTACTCTAAATAAATAAATGGAAATTTCTGCCTGTTCATGGATAGAGGGAAGAGGAGGGAGGATAGGGAGTGGTAGGAGAGCGGGAGGGGTAGGGAGGAGGAGGAAATAAGGCATATGAGAGAGAGAGAGAGAGAGAGAGAGAGAGAGAGAGAGAGAGAGAGAGAGAGAGAGAGAGAGAGAGAGAGAGAGAGAGAGAGAGAGAGAGAGAGAGAGAGAGAGAGAGAGAGAGAGAGAGAGAGAGAGAGAGAAGGGATGGGGCACATAATAGGCAGGAAATAAGTAATTTTCAAAAGAAGGCACCAAACCAGGCAGGCAATGTAGCACCATGAAATGTGCGGAATAATAAGAGGGCGCTAAATATCACCACGGATGCCAATACGAGAACACAAATATACATGACAATCGATATCAAGAGTATCCGATTCTCCAAGAATTCTATTGAGGGACAAGTGACTGCAAGGGACGGTCGGAAAGCAAGACACACGCACGTCCTGGAAGTTAGGACATTCAACAAGGATATGCACGACTGTAAGAGGGACAATGCAATTTGGACAAAAAGGAGCTGGGTGGTGCTTCTTTAAATGACTGAGTTAAGCGAGTATGGGTAAGATGCAATCTTGTTAGAGCCGTTTCCCACCGTCGGTTACGGTGGCAAGAGGACGGCCATGAGGACACATAACCCTAAAGGGTACGCAGTTTGTTACCAGTAACAGAAGACTAACAAGCCTGCCAACGGGTAAGGATGGAGGAATGAATAACTGGGTAATAGTCGGAATAAGGAATACTTTTACGAGAGATGGGGACAAGAACTGACAGCTTCCCTGGCGGCAGCATCCATACGCTCATTTAAAGAGACACCAATATGGCTGGGAACCCAGCAAAACTCAACCGACTTCAAATTTACTGTGAATAAGAAACAGCCAATGCTGTATCTCGACAACCACTGAATGAACCGGATTAAAGGACCCGACAGCCATGAGGGCACTACGAGAGTCAACGACAACTACAAAGGAAGATTGACAACGAGAAAGCAGGAGACGAAGAGCATAGAGAATAGCATAGAGTTCCGCTGTGAAGATGCTAGTCTCCGGAGGTAAGCAACATACATAAGTGCTGTCAGGAAAAACAACAGAGTAGCCTACACCGTCAGCAGACTTAGACCCATCGGTGAAGATGGAAACGGAGCGGGAGTGAGAAGAAAAGTGCTCAAGGAAAAGGCGTTTCAGAACCGTAGGAAGGGAAAAAGCTTTAGTGATGCGGGTTAAGGATGTACAAAGATGCGGAAGGGAACTCTCCATGGGGCAAAAAAGGAACAACACGAGGAGAAATATTAGAAATACGAACTGAAAGAGAGTCCTGTGAGCGAGATAACCGGACAGAAAGAGGGAGGTGGTGAAGAGGAACAGGAACCACAGGAAGGGTAAAAGTTAAAGCACGACAGAAGCGAGAGGAAGGATGTTGCAAGGACCGCGCAAGATAGTGAAGACAGTAGCGATCACGGTGGTCCTGGAGACATAGGAAGCCAGTGTCAACATACAAGATGAGGACGGGAGTCGAACGAAAGGCACCAGAACTGAGGCGCAACCCAGCATGATGCAAACCATCATGACGGCGAAGAGTAGAAGGAGTAAGCAGGGCAACCATAATCGAGCTTAGACAGGACGAGAGAGGAATGTAAAGCGAGGAGAGTGCACCTAACTGCTTCCCAAGAAGTATGGGACAACACCTAAAGGAGGGTAAGGGCCTTTAGAGCATTCAACTCGGAGGTAAGAGATATGGGGCTACCAAAACAAACGAGTGTCAAAAATCAGCCCCAAAAGCTTAGCGGAATCCTTGTACACAATGGGGTGACCATAAAGTGACAAAGAAGGACGAAGAACGACACGCTTCAGAGTAAAAGTAATAGCACAAGTCTTAGACGTTAATAGGCAGGAAGTGGAAGGGGGAGAGAAGATAGAGGAGGAGGGACGTTTGGGGAGAGGGGACAAGAAGAGGTATGGAATAGATGGTAGGGGAAAGGAAAGGGAACTATCAAGAGAAAGCGCCAAGCCATTACCACAAAATTGCACTTGCAAGGGATCAGGATACGGATTTGTGATATGACGATCGCCTAACCACCTGAACGATCGGGGATTGAACGCCGACCTTCTTGAAGCGCGGCTGTCGCTCTACCGTCCACTCCAAGTAGCCTGTCTCTTTTCAGAGACAGACTACCTTGATCACTTCCAGGTGTCCCCCGTATAATATATGAGATAATTATGTTGGCGGGTTTGCCAACCGGTTCAATGCTGGGGACCAGGCGCTAGAGGTTAGTCTCTCCAAGATTTTTAGAGTGATTTGTGAATGTATTTCGAGTGTCATTGGGTGGCTGGGGTCGAACCCTATTAAACCGCTCTCTAAGAAGAATTAGCTACTACTCCAAATCCATGAGACGACTCTTGTCAACATATTAAATGTAGGGTTGATCCTCCACAGAATATTGTAACAGATTTTACGACTATATTCGACGTGGAATTAACTTCTATTAGATTCAACGTATTTGGTTCTTGGATGCTCGAGTTAATATGTGATTCCATTCACGTGGGCTCTAGGAGACTCGAACCATGGATCACACATGTGTGGGACCAAAGCTCATACGGTTTTTTTTTTTAGTGTACGATACATGAATTAATTAAATGTTTTGCGGTTATGTGCGTTGGAAAGTAGTCCTTGAATGAGTGCGTGATTCTGAATTTAGTGTATGGTCCTTTACAGTATAATTATAGAGTTAATGTATGGTTCTTGAGTAGGTGTATGGGTTGGAGATAGCGAGTCGTTCTTTAGTTATTCAATGGATCTCTAGATTTATTTATTTATTTATTTATTTATTTATTTATTTATATATACACAAGAAGGTACATTGGGTTTGTGAGAATACATTGAATAATACAGTATTTACAATCTTGTAAAGCCACTAGTAGGCGCAGCGTTTCGGGCAGGTCCTTAATCTAACAGATAATTTTAAGTAGGTAATTTCTATCAGAATTGATAAATGATAACAAATACATTGCAAGAGACAAATGAGATGAGAGACCTTAGTAAGTATATTAAAGCACATTGTTATATTAAAGCTCTGATTGATTACATTGACAGCTTGATTGGTAATTTAAAAAAGATAAATAGACACCATACAGCAGATTGACAGCACATATAAGACAGCAATGATCACAATGGTAAATATGCTCAGATTGGGTGCATAAAGATTGGGAGACTGGGTAACAACAGATACAGATAAACAAGATTAATAAACACCATACAGCAGATTGGCAGCACATATAAGAAGACAGCAATGATCACAATGGTAAAGATGTTCAAATTGGGAACATAAAGGTTGGGAGATTGGGTAGCAATAGATACAGTGCAATTTTAAGGCAAAAGGTGAAAAACTATGAAGATGAAATTAGGTACTTTTTAGTATTGATTTTGAATGATGTAAAAGTTGGACAGCTTTTCAATTCAATAGGGAGTGAGTTCCATAAACTGGGACCATTTATTTGCATAGAGTGTTTACACAGAATAAGTTTAACTCTGGGGATATCAAAGAGATATTTATTTCTGGTGTGGTGATAATGGGTCCTATTACATCTGTCTAGGAAGAGTTTCAGAGCAGAATTTGCATTTAAGAACAGGGTTTTGCAAATGTAGTTGACACAAGAGAATTTATGGAGTGAGATTATGTTTAGCATGTTTAGGGAGTTAAACAAGGGGGCTGAGTGTTGCCTGAAAGCAGAATTTGATATTATTCTGATAGCAGATTTTTGCTGGGTAATGATGGACTTGAGGTGGTTTGCAGTGGTTGAACCCCATGCACAGATACCATAGTTGAGATAGGGATAGATTAGTGCATAATATAGAGAGATGAGAGCAGAGTTAGGTACATAAGATCTGATTTTGGAGAGTATACCAACTGTTTTAGAGACTTTCTTAGTTATGTGTAGTATGTGGGTACTGAAGCTGAGTCTCTTGTCTAGGAATAGGCCAAGAAACTTTCCATCATTATTATTGCTAATGTTTATATTGTCTAACTGAAGCTGAATTGCATTTGTAGATTTGCTTCCAAATAAGATGTAGTAGGTCTTTTCTATGTTAAGTGTTAGTTTGTTGGTTGACATCCTTAAGTGGACTTTTTTTAGTTCATTATTAACAACATTATTTAGTGTATGTGGGTTGGGGTTGGAGTAGATGAGGGTAGTATCATCAGCAAACAAAATAGGTTTCGGAATGTTAGAGACATTAGGCAGATCATTGATGTATATAAGAAATAGAAGAGGTCCCAAGATGCTGCCCTGTGGCACTCCAACGGTTATTGGTAGAGTGGGAGAGGTTATATTATTGATGGCTACACATTGGTGTCTATCACTAAGATAGGATTGGATATAGTCCAGTGCATGGCCTCGAATTCCATAATGATGGAGTTTACATAAGAGGTAATCGTGATTAACAGTATCAAAGGCCTTTCTCAGGTCAATGAAGAGTCCAATCGGAAACTCATTTTTGTTGTGAGTCGTGTGTAAATCGCTTTTCATTCATAAACAGGGGGTTTGGCGGGTGCATGGAATCCCTTTTGTATCTTTGTTTGGAGGACGTGCTGTTTACAGCCTTATAGTTCGAACAAAAGTCATCAGTGAAGCACTTATTCCGGAAGTGTTCGAACGAAATCATTTATGAGTCGTGTGAAAACCATTTTTCATTCATAAACAGGGGGTTTGGCGGGTGCATGGAATCACTTTTGGATCTTTGTTTGGACAACTGGCTGTCTTGAGTTAGTATATGGTTTTTAAGTTAGTATATGGTTCTTGAGTAAGTACATGGTTCTGGAGTTAGCATATGGTTCTTGAGTTAGTATATGGTTCTTGAGTTAGTATATGGTTCTTGAGTTAGTACATGGTTCTGGAGTTAGTTAAAGGTTCTTGAGCTCTTATGTAGTTCTTGAGTTAGTAAATGATTCTTGAGTTAGTATGTGGCTCATGAGTAGTGTATAGTTCTCAAGATATACATAATTAATTATTTAATGTACGTGTCATCAATTAGCGAATGTTTTACAAGCCAGCACAGACGTCATGAGTTACTATATATTAAAATGCTTAAGAGTTTTGACCGCACCCCCTCCCCAAAAAAAAAACATGAATTATAGAGGAACCATCGTATCTAACCTCTTCATAGGCATTAATGGTTGAATAAATTACGTTATTTTTAGACTGAAGGTAGACATGACAGACACTGTGGAGTAAGTCTGATATTGAACTCTCAGGACGTGAGACAAGATCTAAATCTCAACATAACCTAACATAACAACACGAGAGACTAAACTCATATACCTCAAATATGAGGTAGGTATACTAACAACAATTGGCACTATTATATCGCTCGGATTTTATCAACTCACCAGTGGTTCTTGGATGCTATTCATCCTCTCATTTCTCGATACTTAGGTCTCAATGCCTATTAGAACTATATTTCCAGCCCATGAATGTAAGAAAAATGCACCATACACAAATGCTGCAATAATATATTTATAGCGAAAATGTGTTTGTTAAATGTTATCAGCAAATAACAGTGGTACAGTTTATACTGTCTGCTAGTTTTGTGTTAAGAGAACAGTGTTTACTGCTCTCTAAACAGTTTAATGTAGCCGTCCCCGTGTGAGTCAGAGGAGCTTGAAATATTAATTTGTATAGCTCTTATAAAGATAAAAAACTAGTTTAAGTAAATACATCCTTTTTTAATCATATCTATGCTTGTGTATCGAGAATTGCCTTATTTGGATTTTATTTGACTATATTTCACTATAATTCTCACACAACAAATCTTGCATATATTTTCTCAGCGCAGTTCACATTTAACAGCTGGTGTGTTGTGTTGGCCATGTCTTCGGCGTCAACTGCTTCGCGCGGAGAGAATATAGAACACCCAACTGTTTCAAGAAGACAAAAGTGTTGAAACGTGCTGAGAATTCTCCTCTGATATTCTTCAAAATCTGCGTGTTGTTTTACATTCACATCATTGTATCAGTGGGATTTTGCTCTTTCTTTCTATATCTGCTATAATATTTCTTCAAATTTTGGAAATAAAGCGTTTTAGTTGATGTATAAAGAAGGATGTATGTCATCTTATAACAGATGAGACCTAGACAGGGTCAGATATTGATTTTCAAAAATCAATTTCCTTCAACTCAGAATATGTTATAATAAACAGAACGTTGAATATCCGCACATAATTTTTTATGACCACTAAAAAACGTGTAAAGAAGAATTTGTCAACACAAATGTCATTTTCAGATGGAAAAATTTACAAAGTAATTCATGTATTTCTTAGTTTTCTACCTTCGCTTGATCACAACACTCTGGCGTCCCGTGCGGGAATACTAGTTAGGGAAAGTGTTAGTAATGTCTTCTCACAGACAACCACATACTCGGACCTTGACACAGCTATCAGGAGCGTGCGAATGATTTGGTGTAAATTTTGACATAAAATTCACAAATACACAAGTGTGGGTATTTATCCTAAACTAGTTATCCAAAACGAGTTATTATAAACTAGTGATCCGAAACTAGTTATCCTAAACTACTTATGGTACTATTAGAGGTCAAGTGCACAACAATTTACAACGTTTGGCAACAGTCTCGCTTATTTACACAGAGTTGCTTTCCAGTCTTGAACACAGAACAAATCTGGTCAGAATTTTTCTTTTTCTTCGTTTTTAATTTAAAACTGTTTTCATTTCAATTATTTAATTAATTAAATTAAGAATTTAATATTTAATAAATAATTAATTAAATTAATTAATTAATACAAATATAATTAATTAAATTTAATTGAATTTAATTAAAATTATAAGTTTTAATGTAAAAACTATCTAAAACAGTTTTTCTTCATCAGTGAAACTTTTGGTATCTTCAGAGGTATACTGTCACGATTCAGGACCAAGAGCGGAGTTTACCATCATTACTCATGACCAAGATTGGAGTATATTGTCATGATTCATGACCAAGAGTGGAGTATATTGTCATGATTCATGACTAAGAGTGGAGTATATTGTCATGATTCATGACCAAGAGTGGAGTATATTGTCATGATTCAAGACCAAGAGTGGAGTATATTGTCATGATTCAAGACCAAGAGTGGAGTTTACTGTAATGATTCATGACCAAGAGTGGAGTATATTGTTATGATTCATGACTAAGAGTGGAGTATATTGTTATGATTCATGACTAAGAGTGGAGTATATTGTCATGATTCATGACCAAGAGTGGAGTATATTGTCATGATTCATGACTAAGAGTGGAGTATATTGTCATGATTCATGACCAAGAGTGGAGTATATTGTCATGATTCAAGACCAAGAGTGGAGTATATTGTCATGATTCAAGACCAAGAGTGGAGTATATTGTCATGATTCATGACTAAGAGTGGAGTATATTGTCATGATTCAAGACCAAGAGTGGAGTTTACTGTAATGATTCATGACCAAGAGTGGAGTATATTGTTATGATTCATGACTAAGAGTGGAGTATATTGTTATGATTCATGACTAAGAGTGGAGTATATTGTTATGATTAATGAATTAATGACCAAAAGTGGAGTTTATTTTTATGATTCATGACCAAGAATGGAGTATATTGTTATGATTAATGACCAGGAGTGGAGTTTATTTTTATGATTCAGGACCAAAAGTGCAATACTTACATTTGGATAGGTTCATAACGCAAGCTGATCACCCTTGACTATACTTTTTTTTAACAGTTTCAATAACACAGTGTGTGTGTGTGTGTGTGTGTGTGTGTGTGTGTGTGTGTGTGTGTGTGTGTGTGTGTGTGTGTGTGTGTGTGTGTGTGTGTGTGTGTGTGTGTGTGTGTGTGTGTGTGTGTGTGTGTGTGTGTGTGTCTGTGTGTGTGTGTGTGTGTGTGTGTGTGTGTGTGTGTCTGTGTGTGTGTGTGTGTGTGTGTGTGTGTGTGTGTGTGTCTGTGTGTGTGTGTGTGTGTGTGTGTGTGTGTGTGTGTGTGTGTGTGTGTGTGTGTGTGTGTGTGTGTGTGTGTGTGTGTGTGTGTGTGTGTGTGTGTGTGTGTGTGTCTGTGTGTGTGTGTGTGTGTGTGTGTGTGTGTGTGTGTGTGTGTGTGTGTGTGTGTGTGTGTGTGTGTGTGTGTGTGTGTGTGTGTGTGTGTGTGTCTGTGTGGAGAATGGGAGGTCTTAGAGTAATGCTCTTTTGCTTAACGGTCAATGGGTCCTGGTGGCTCTGTAGGTATGGCTGGGAGCTGCTGCTTGTGTGATCTGCGGTCCAAGGCTACGATGGTTAATGGGAATGAAATATTTATAACCCACGATATGTTGGTCAGCAATTTATGTGACAATGACGTGGAAGGTCATTTTTACAGTCTTATTTGACCTGACGCTATGAGATGCGTTTCGTTACCTCTTGTTAACAATGTCTGAGGCATGGTTCAAATGATTACAAATACTGAGTGACTGATAAAGATTAAGTCACCCCAAGAGGTGGCACGAGCATGAATAGCCCGTAAGATTACAAAGATTGATTGATGAAGATTAAGCCAACCAAGAGGTGGCATGGGCATGAATAGCCCGTAAGAAGATAACAAAGATGTTGTTGTTGTTTTTGATTCAGCTACTCAGAACAAAAAGTTCCAATAGCACGGGCTATGGTGAGCCCGTAGGTGGAGGCTTTGGAGCTATTATCTGTATCAATAGCTGACACTAGAGATTTGGGGGATGGATGGGGTCTTCAGCCTTGAAGGGCTGGCTGTATCAGTTATGGAGCTGGTGGGGTTAATGTAGACCTCTAGGTGTTCCGTTTTTTTCTTTGCCTGAGACTTTGGCTGAGGTGTGCGTTCGTCGGAGTTTGTGAAGTGGCCTCCGTGAGGAAATCTTGTACCGAGTAGGTGTCGTATTTGTGGTGCGGTGGTGGAGCTCCTACTAATATTTCTTCGTGTGAGGAGTCCGTAACCTCCGTAGTTGGTGGTTTGGTCTTTCGCCTCGCAGATTGAGGTAGGCTCAGAGGTCTTGGATTGGTGGTAGAAGTTATTTCAAGAGCGGTGGTGGTGCTGTTAGCATTTGTAGACAGCACGCCTGCTAGCGCGGCTGCTGAGATGGTGATGGTTAGGAGTTTTGGAGGCTGGAGAGAAATCACCTCTGTTTGTGTCGCTCAGGTCTTGGGTGGTTCTGGAATCTGTGTTGAAATCGACCTCGTGGTCGTCCTGGTGGTAGTCTCCGGAGTGGTGGTGGAGGCAATGAAACTTGCTCCAGGGGCTATGATGAGGTTCAGGGCCATTGGCTATATATAATGCGTTCACTTCACTGACAAAACGGTGGTTGTCTGGTCCGGCAAGCCTCTCCGCTAGTCTAATAACACCAGGGATAATGCCTGCACGTGATGCAGGGGGCTTCGAAGGAGCCTGATGGGCCTTGGGTCCCTCATTGTGAAGGCTGGGTCGCTTGGTTGGATGAGCCACTCTTTAATAAGACTGGAAAGTGTTCTGGTCGGTTGGTGAGAGCTGAGGTGGTGGGTTGAGCGCCTGGGGCTCGCGGTGGTAGAAGGGTTGTTTTTCTTGGCTTCAACCTGGGCCATGATATTTTCCTGCCTGCAGGGGCCAATGGTAAGAAATTGCAGGATGATTGCCATCGCAGAGCAAGCAGCGATGGACTGTTGCCTTGCATATGGAGTAGTGATGGTCTAGTGCGCACAGGCTGCACTTCTGGACGGGGTACAGACACTTGTTGCTGGGGTGGGAGAGCTTGTAGCACAGAACGATATCATGGATCTCGTGGTATCGTCCCTTTTTTACTTGGTGGAGTTGTAATTGTAAGCCGAAGCAGTAGAAACCTTGTGTGGCAGCCTGGACGGCTGCAGCTATGGTGGTGAAAGTCATCTTCATTGATGATTTGTCGGTGTTGCAGAATTCTAGGTTGAATACACCCAGGTTCGGACTTTCGTCCATGATATTGTCCATGATCTTAATAACTTGCGGTTTTTCAAAACTGTTCCTGGGAGGGATTTTTTCCGCCCAGGAACTGACGTGGGAAGTGAAGATGTAGGTGGTGCTACTTGCGAAGAATGGCATCGTTGGTAAAGAGTTTTTCTAGTTCTTCCTCACATGAAAAGAAGAGCACGAATCATCACCTTCCTGACTAGTGTCAGTGGAAGGTGAATCCCCCCTTCTCACCAAGGAATGATGCCGGTAACGTCCTTCAGGACACACAGAAATCACAATAGTGTGATGCATCAAATGAACAAATCCACAAGGACCGTTACCTTGAGGTGCTTCCAGGGCTTAGCGTCCCCGCGGCCCGGTCGTCGACCAGGCCTCCTGGTTGCTGAACTGATCAACCAGGCTGTTGGACGCGGCTGCTCGCAGACTGACGTATGAGTCACAGCCTGGTTGATCACGTATCCTTTGGCCGTGACGAGGGTTCGAACCTACGTCCGAGAGGATCCCAGATGCTGCCTTAATCGACTGATCTACGACATGGTTATTACAAGAATTGCAACCGGAAGTTCTACTGACCTTACTCGAATCCTGCAGCCTCTCCGAGACACAAACCAGAGTTTTATACAATTCCGCCATGCACCCGAGCTCTGTCAAAAAGCTGTTCGACCTCTTCGCCCTTACTTCATTACACACAGAAATCACAATAGCGTGATGCTTCAAATGAACAAATCCATAAGGGCCGTGACGAGGGTTCGAACCTTTCAAGACGCCTTTTAACCATGGCGTAGCTCAGTCGATTAAGGCAACGTCTGGGATCATCTCGGACGTAGGTTTGAACCATCGTCATGGCCCTTGTGGATTTGTTCCTTCAGGACCTTAAGAATATTACTTCTCCCGAAAGTATGACCATCAAGAGGGGTTGCTCTGACATTTAGACGTTTGCTACGCATTGTATCCACACCCTCAACAGGTAGCAGTGTGATTCATTACAAATATTCTTGCTGCATAATATATACCCGAGGATGAGGTGAAGGTGAAGCCTCCAACTTATGTCCATTGCATCTTGTCAATGTTCTGTTTGCATGATTGCTGGGAGCAGAAAGTTGTATGTTCCGTCGTATTCTGGAATTTGGTAGAGAGTAATATGATGCTAATTGATCAACGTCATCTACTTACTTATACATGCTCCTTCAGGACGCATGTATAAACAAGTAGACGGCGTTGCTATGGGTTCACCCTTATTGTTTTATTTGTTTATCTCTACATGGATACCGTCAAACCGAAAGGCCTGGTTGAAATAGGCCTAAAGCAGAATGTATACTGTAAATATGTAGACGACATATTCCTGCAGGTACCTGATATTGAGCACTTGCTGCGGTTTAAGGGTGCATTCGAACGAAATTCAGAGGTAAGGTTCACTTACGAGATTGAGAGAGGAGGTTTACTACCTTTCCTAGATGCAATAGTCTCAGAAAGGAATGATGGCTTTAACACTACAGTCTACACTCAGGGAACCAACATGGGAATGTGCCTTAATGCTAAGAGTGAGTGTCCTGATAGGTACAAGCGAAGTGATGTCAGTGCCTATGTCAACCGCACCCTCACTCACAGCTCCAGTTGGTAACATGTCGACGAGGAACTCTGTAGAGTAAGGCAATGATCAATAATGAATACGCTCATGGATATGTCGAGGAAATCATCAGAAGGAAGGTTAGCCGTCATGCAACCTCAGATACAACAGACAACTGTAGATCGTCGGTACCTACTATTAAAAAGTTCTACAGGAACGTCTTCTGCACGACCCACTGAACGGACGAGAGGGTCCTGAGAAACCATTATTGATATAAATTTGACCCCAACTAACACCAATCAGAAGACTGAATTAATAATATACTATATGAGCAAGATGACTGCCAACTTGCTCATGAAGAAAGCACTCACCTGAAACCAAACAAAATCCCTCGAAAGAAACTAATGTTATCTATGCCTTCGCATGCCCACTCGGGGACAGTCAACCTCACCGAATTCAATATATGGGCAAGACAAGATAATCCCTTTCAAGACCCCTACCAGTGCACAAACAGCAAGGCCCTATTAAGGAACATCTTGTTTTCATTTGTAACCACACCAACACCACAAACAACACCAAAATAATCGATAGATACAGCGACAACAGAAGACTAAACATCGTTAAGTCATTATCCATCAATGCATCGTTTAGGCATTATACATCAAGCAAATCAAGTCAGTGTTGAAACAGTGAGATAGTGAATGTTTCACTGCTCACGGATCCATCCATGGATCTCTCTCTCTCACTCTCACTCTCACTCTCACTCTCACTCTTTCTCTCACTCTCTTTCTCACTCTTTCTCTCACTCTCTCTTTCTCACTCTTTCTCTCACTCTCTCTTTCTCACTCTCACTCTCTCTCTTGTTATTATTATTATTATTATGATTATTATACTTTATCAAGACTACACCATCTCCTATACTACACCGTCACAATCACAACACCACTTATATTACACCTTACCTCACTGATATAAATGCACTGGTGACTTCTCTCAGTCCAGTATTGTATATCGGACCCAATTGTTGTAAGTGAGTTTCTGGCCACGTCTAGTTGTTCCTCCAAACCGTAATTGTATTGTCGGAATTATGGAAGTAAGTAATTGCATTACAGTAGCACGGCCTGAGTGCCGTGCTGCATGCCGTGCTGAGTGAGTTGACACTTTATGTAGACTAATATTTTCATATTTTGTCTGCATTTCGGATATTATATATAACAAGATATCCAGGCAATTTTTTATGCACAAAGCAATTTTTTTTTTCCTTTTTTATTCTTTATTTTTTGTATGAGAATGTGATGAATATACGATAGTCAATCTGTTGTTCGTGTTCTATATGGGGGGGGGGGGGGGAATGTATATCAGTCTATTTTTTTAAATGATGAGCCATTTCATCTATATAATTTGTGTTCTTATTTATTGGATTTTAATGTAATTCGTTTAGTATTGGTATCATTGGTGTGAAAGCTAGATCACACACAAAGTATGCTTCATATCATGTGGATATATGCTATGGATGGCAGAAACATAGTGAGTATATCTTTATGAAATGTAAAAGGGGAATGGGAATATCTCAGTGCTAACAAGCACTAGAAAATAAAATTGTTTTTATGACAGTAATGAACACACAGACGACGGCAGCAGCGAGAAAACCTGTTTATATGTGAACAGTTAACAAGTACCCGGATGTTCTGAGTGAAGATAATCCAGATGTAGAGTTACCAAGAAGGTAGAATTTGAGATTTACCTGCAAGGGAATAATGTGGATGTATATATACTGACTATAATACTTTGGTGTTTATTAATTATATGAAACAAAATTATCAGAAGATTTTAAGGTGGTCACTGTTTGTACAGGAATTTAATCTTCACATTCAACATTCAACCTTGTAAATTTAATGTTTTAGCTAACGCCTTGTCCAGGTGTTATCCTTCAGAAAACCCTGAGATTTAAGGGACTATCCTGAGATATAGTGATTGGTATGTCTGTATTTTGCTGATATACTTGTATTTCCAAGTTAAATTTTATTTTTGTATTACTATGCTTTCACTAAATTTCATTCATGCGGCAGTCGATGGCAGCTATAAGAATGTGTTCACTCTGTACTGTGTAACACATTTCTTGCAATGGAGGGATGTTATGATCCAGCATAGACCAGTGTGACTGGTGTATACTGTGATCATACTTTAATATAATATAATACAATATACTATTATACAACCATTATAGATTGATTTTGCTATATCTTTGATACACTATTATGTATAAAGGTTCTATGTATTACTGTACTATGTGTCTTATGTATTAATATCCTATGCATTATTATATATCTACTACGGTAAATATATAATAAATGTGATAATGTTGATTGTTGTGTTATGTTGTTGATGTTTTGTCTTAATGCTGTTAAGTGAGTTAGGCTATTGTTGGTTGATTGTTACTGCTTTACTTTGTATTGTGAGGATATATACTCATACGCAGGGTTATGAGATCATGTTGTCTTATATTATATTATACTTATATCATTGTATATGTATTGATGAATATTGTTTATAGAGAGAAGTGCTAATGGTTGAGCCGGCCGACTAGGCTAAATTCATTTGAATCCGCTTCACACCCCTCCCCCCCCCCCCCCCCCTTTGCTTGCTGCCAAGATTAAGTATTGCCAAGTCGAGTAGATTGGAATTCTCTGTTTGAATCTTTTATGCATTATTATATTCTTCATTGTGTGTTTATATCGTTTTATATTGTGATGCTCATTACATCTGTGTATGTATAGGGATCTATTAAGTTGTAAATTTAGTCATATGAGTTAAAATGTTTGAAAGAAAACTCGATGATTATGTTTGCAGTGTTGGCACCAAAGGGAGCCGGTCGGCCGAGCGGACAGCACACGGGACTTGTGATCCTGTGGTCCTGGGTTCAATCCCAGGCGCCGGCGAGAAACAATGGGCAGAGTTTCTTTCACCCTATGCCCCTGTTACCTAGCAGTAAATAGGTACCTGGGTGTTAGTCAGCTGTCACGGGCTGCTTCCTGGGGGTGGAGGCCTGGTCGAGGACCGGGCCGCGGGGACACTAAAAGCCCCGAAATCATCTCAAGATAACCTCAAGATAACCAGTGCACACCGCGGCCAGGCGCCCGGCGTCAACGTCACTGGCCTCTAGATTTAGGGAATACGATGTACTTGACTGCTGTAAACCCTCTCGACAGGGTAATATGTCTGCTCCCTGGAAAGTACAGAAAATAGACGTCGAAATTGTACCCCTCAATGTGAAAAAGATTCATCATGAACCGGGACAATTACGGTGTATGTATGGAAGCATGATATCCCGGTTACCAAGAGGCAACAGTTTACATGTATATTGCGACGGGTCGGTGGTGGAGGATGGCAGGGCAGGGTGTGGTGTCCTAATAAGGGAATATACGGAGTTTGGGACTGTGGACAGGAAAATTGAACTCCGGCTTAGTAATTATATATCATCCACACAAGCTGAACTGCAGGCCATTCTGGCGTGTTTGGAGGAAGTACGTCATGACGACAAAAATGTTTTTGTATTTGTCGATAGCCGAGGAGCACTGGAGTCCTTAAACAGTCGAAACCCAGTCTTCATGTCTATAGTTGAGGATTGTAAGAGAAGAATAGCTGAGATACAGCTGAAAGGTCATAGTGTGAAATTCATGTGGATTCCATCTCATGTTGGAATAGTGTTCAACGAGGTGGCGGATGACTTGGCCTAACGTGCCACATCAAAACCACAAATTGACATTGAATGTGAATTCACAATGAGACAAATAAGAAGCAAAATCAGAAATATTCAGGCACAGGCAGGAGTGGAGAGGAGAGGGATAATGTATGAGAGAAGTCTAACCATGCAACACTACATGTATGTGAGTCAAAACACCCTTTTCACTTATGGTAAAAGGAGAAATGCTTGGAGTGACTCTGTGTACATGCGGCTCAGGCTTGGGTACAAATATTACTGGGAATATGGGATAGGCGTTCATGATAATGACACGAAGTGTAAACTATGTGGTATGTTAAGGTCTCACACCCTTGCCCATTATGTTCTTGATTGTCCGTTGATTAATGTATATAGAAACACTGAGATAAGGACTGTTCCTGAACAAATAGCCTGGATGTGTCACAAAGGAAAGGTTGATGATATTCTTGAGAGATATAAGAATTTTGCACCAAGACTGTAATATTTTGTTGAATTATCCATATAACTAGGTCATAAAAGTATTTGTGTACGTCTGATACCATACCACTTGTGAAGGAGGAAATGTACATGTTTATCTCTCAGAATGTTTGGTAACAGGTTTATTGTTTGTGATGTGTGTCTATGTATGTACTAACACATTGTACTGAACGGGGTGAGAATAGCTTGAGCTACCTCATCCCTTTGTGTGTATTTTACCTCAATAAACTTATTTCAATTTCAATTTCAATTTCTAGATTTTGGAGAAGACGGACGCATGTGGTCCGACTTCCGTTCATATATATACTTATTGGTCTATGGACCTTGTAATCATATTGATGTAAATTGAGTGCCTTGTTGGTGATAGATCAGTACTAATACGGTTGTTTACCTTGGTTTTGGAGCCTTGTTGGAACATCTTGTGGTAGGTGACGTAACTTTGTGTAAGCAGATTCTTGACTGCAGGGGCGCACCTTGGCCGTCTTTAGTAGACGAAGAGTGGTGGGCAGGTGTAGACATGACTGTGGTCTTATATGACTTTTTTCAGACTGTACTCCTCCCCCACTTAACTGATTTCGTGTCACCTCCATACTTTGTTCATGACCTTAGAGCACACCAGGAACTAGTGTCCCACTGCGCTAGGTTGGAGCCTAGTGTCAGATAGTCCTTTGATTTATCCTACTGTGATTATTATTATCCCGTTGAGCTTTGATAAAGGCTGTTGTAAATTTTGTTCTTGAGGAACAGTTTGATATATCTTTATATATATTTATCATGTTGTCATGCGTGTAGTTGTGCCCCCAGTAAACTGGTGTCTTTATTATTAAATTTTCCATAACTTCCTAGACACACTATCTGTAGGCCAGGTGGCTTACTGTGATTTCGGGAAGGTTCTACTCCGCCAGCGAAGCTGTGGGGATTACAGACACAACAGGGGAAGAGGGAGGAGGAGTGTGAAAGAAGAAGAAAGGGTGGAAAGAGAGGCAAGAGACCCTGATGCAGCCGGGTAACCCTTGTTAAATAAATATAAATTATCTTAATATTACATTTTCAGAAAACAGAATAGAGGTCAGCAGTGGAGGGGATGACAAGGGGAAGGGACGAAGGGGACACCAATGGGATGGAGACAAAGGTGCCAAGATGAACTCGGGTAAAGAGTGGGAAAGAGGGTGGGATGGGCAGAAGTGTGAAAAGAGGGGTAAAGAGACGCAGTGGTAGCCAGGTACCCCCTTATGTATATACAAATGGAAATGTCCGTCTGTTCGAGGTAGTAATCAAGAGGGGGGGGTTATAGGGTAGGAAGATGGGGGTGATGGGAGGCTGGGGAAACGGCTAAAAATTGGAGAGATGAGAAGGAAGAGTTGGGTGGTGGGAGGGGGGGAATAAATATTGAGGGAAAGTAGGGAATTTCACTTCAGAAGTTGTCTCATTAGGCTGCATCTTTCCCTAATATTCCTGTGGGATAATCCTAGTTAAAACTAATAATTGTAACACAGGGTGATAAACACGTAATTAAAATCAAACACCATGATAGAGCACAATATGATGAGTGTCCAAAACTTTTTTTTTCATCACAAGTGTCAATAGATTCTAAATAGTTGTAGATATTATTGGCTTGTTAACACCTTACACCAATATGCTAACGTACATCATGATAACCTGTAAGTGACGGAATAATGATTAATAACCCTATAGTTCCTCCTCATTCTGCATTACACTAATGATCACTCTTCCAATGAGCTCAAAGTTCGCAATATATTGCACCAGGAAATATATATGTATAATTTACCACTTAATTATTGTATCATCTGAGATTTTTTTTTGTCTACAATAAATTACTGTTATGAAGAATAGATGAAGAAAACGTAGCGACTTGTTTGTAATGTCTGTCACAAGATACTTGTCGAATAATTCCACAATCTATGGTAAAGGTTATAGCTCATACACCTGACTACACTCAGCCACATGTGAGGGAAGGATGCAGGTGAGAGAACAGACGGAGTGGAGGTACTTATCCCCCAAACCCAGGTTCCAAATCTTCTAACGTACTAAAAAGGTTACCTTTTGTGTTGACAAATCACATCGGCGGTTTTCGCTCTGATTCTCTCGTTTCTGAAGACAACTGCAAGTTCCTTTGAGTTAGCCAACTCCTGTTGTCTCTAATATCCGCGAATCAATGCGGCTAGCGTACTTACAGGTGCACTATTAACTAATAGGTCTTCTATTGGTTCGTGAGTTTATCAGTACTTACTCAGCTGAAAAATATGGTATGAATTAGTGCTATAACTCAGGTATTTACTTGGTTCACCGATCAGACAGTTTGTTGCTGATACACGTGTTCAACTTTTGCTTCTCATTGACTCAACTGTTGACAATCCTTCCGTTGGAGCAGACCACAGGTGTCCCTACACTCTTTCTCCCTACACCCTACACTATTGGTCTTTCCGGCCAATGTTTACCCTGCAAATGCCTCTCCAATGTCAGCTATGTCCGACTTTTCTGCTCAACTGCTGAGGCAATAAGCCGGGGTTCTTTGTATGAGAAAACAGGATAACAATAGGATAGGATAGGATAAAAGCCTAAATAGGATAAGATAGGTTGGATTTGATAAAACCCCAGACTTATGTAATTGTGAAATTTATATGTAAATAAGTCATAAGTTTTTAGCACTCTCATGGGAGCTTTGTCAGGGCCTGAGTGTGTGACGACTCAAATCACCAAACTCAGACTTTGACAAAGCACTCTGGAGAGTGCTAAACACTCGGGGTAATTTCTTTACATATAAATTTCACAAATTCACAAGTGTGGATTTTTTTCCTGTGTTATTATGTCAGTGAGAAGACAATTACCATTACTAAAACGTCGGATGCTCCACTTGCCAGAATAAATATCGCTGCTCCACTCATCCTTCTTGCTGACCATCACACGGGACTCATGATTGTGGAAGGTCACGTATCGCGAAGAGTGCTGAAGAATCTTACGATTACAGCGAAGCGCCGTCTTCTTATACTAGAACATTCTTCAGAAATTCAAGAAAAAAACATGACAGCAGTCACATTGCCCTAAATTAAACATATTTTTTTGAAATTAAGATTGTCTCTGGCAGTCCTATTTGCTGATACGAGTTAGTATTCGGGTCAAAAATGGCTGTGGCCTTAATGTGGACTGCTGGTATGATAAGGCACCAGTCGCACATAAGCAACTACGCAGGGTCAGTCACAGATAAGTACCCCAGTAACCAGTTAACAGGAACATCGACACAGTTATCTTATCGATCAGTCTGCATTAATACTGAAGACGTTATTACAATCACCACTATACACACTTTCATATCATCGATCAGTCAGTAATCGCAGCAGCAGTCATCAAATCAATTAGTGGGTTGACAAATGAAGCTACTTTGTTTTATATCTATACCTATATGAGACAAAGGTGATCCAAAGTAGGCGGCAAGACGCTTAGAGCTAGCCTCACGAACTTTGCAAGGTGAATGGTCTGGAGTATGGGCAGTACATAGGGGGGTTATGGTTGAACCTCAAGATCCCATTATATCAGATGACAAATTCCACTAATTTCCAATCTTGCTAAACAAAAAAATTACATCCTCACTAAAATCCTTCTTGGATCGAAGGTGGTGACGATATTATTAGAAAAACTGAAAGAAAGAGGGGGAATATGGATTGATGTAAGAGGGGGGGGGGGGAGAGTGAGATAGGGTGCGGAGTGATGAATGTGGTAGAGAGCATATTAAATGATTATATCCTCCCTAAAATGCATCTAGCATAATATTAGCTACTATTAAGCATAAGAGAAACAATGAGGATGGTATTTAGTGAAAATTGTGAAAGGAATAAAGAGAAAGTGGTCAGGAGTAGAGAAGGTGGTGAAAGGTAGAAAGTGTACTAATGATTGGGAAGGTAGTAAAGGGTAGTAGAAGGTAGTGATGGGTAGGGGAGGGTTGTGAATCACAGATCACAGGGAATGTAATGAAGGGTAGGGATGATGATGGTATAGGGTGAGGAGGGGTATGGAGCGGTAGGGAAGGTGGTGAAGGGAGTACTGGAAAGATTGGAAGAGAGGGGAAATAGGAAAGCTAAATGAGGAGGTGGGTGACAGAGAGACGGGTGTGTGGGTGAGGGGGGGGCAGAGAGAGGGGTGTTTGGGTCGGAGAGGAGGTGACACAGAGAGAGAGAGTGGGGATGCGTTGGTGGGGGAGTGGGGTGACAGAGAGATGTGTGTGTGTGAGGGGTGACAGAGAGAGGGGTGTGTGGTAGCGGTGGGGGTTGGTTTGAGAGACCCAGGCTCAACATAATACCACTCCCAGTATTTTAATCAGTATAAATACCACTTGCCATTCTAAACACATATGTCTCCAGCACGTTTCACACACACATGTGTATCATACAAGACCTTACCCATAGAGTGTATATATACATATATATGAACAGTCAGCCATACTCCCACCTCAAACGAACCTTTGTCCTCTCCAGCCGGGTTGGGCTTTGATAACATTAAGCTCAAACGTAATAATCATTTGTGTGAGAGGGGCGCGGAGTATCAAAGTCAATATATATTGACCTTCAAGAATTTTCAGCAAACTACGACTGTTTGCATTTCATTATTGCATGGGAGAGTGTTGAAAAATCAGGGTCGGGGTAGGAAGGTGTTGGAGTTGAAATCTTGCAGGCTGTGCAAAGCCGTGGTTTTCATTTAGGGAGATGGGAGGGGGGGGGGATATATAAATTCAGAAAAATGAGATAGAATCAGCGTTTAATATTTGATGACACTAATGAATGACTAATGAAACTAATGAAATATTTGATGAAACTAATGAATGACTAATGAAACTAATGAAATATTTGATGAAACTAATGAATGACTAATGAAACTAATGAAATATTTGATGAAACTCTTGAATGAGTAATGAAAGTAACTGGCTTCATGACCACACGAAGCCACCTATCTTTACACCATACTGGGCCAAGGTGCACCCGTCCTCAAGCCAGCATATTGGTGCGTAAATTCTTTCCTATTTTGCAAACATAAAAAAACTGATTCATATTATTATTATTATTATACCAATTGGTTTATTTCCGGCCCCTCCCCCCCATTCCCAGCCAACCCCGTCCTATCCATAATCCTAATCCTAATCCCTTCGAAGTGCTATATAGCCGTAATGGCTTGGCTCTTTTCCCTAATAGTGTCCTTTCCATCTAATGGTTTTATGGAGGGTTGAGTAATTATTTGAACTTAGACTAACTATGTTTATAATAGTTTAGCGCTTTCCTGATAAATAAATTACTTTGCACTTAGAGTGCGTCATTGATGTCTTTACATAATTTCTCTTCATATATGAGAAAGGAATGGAGAACTTTTCGTGATAAATGCTATCAAAATTAGATGTCATTCACTTAAAATCTTGGTTCATTTATGACGGATTGAGCCGCTTGTGGTCAATGTTTTGAGGTCGGCTGGTTTTCAAAAGCCCACCCAAGTAATTGGTTCACCAATTACCGATATCCAGTTTGAGACTCATATAATACAATTATCGCACAGGAATTGGATTCTTGTATGGTTGAACGTATTTCAAGGTTGCAATACTGGAACAGGAAGGGGGGAAGGACACTATCAGCAGAAACCGCCAAGACATTAGAATTATACAGCACTTAGAAGGTGTCAAGATAAGGATTAGGGATGGGACGGGGGAAAAGGTATGGTGCCCAACCACTTGGACGGCCACGGGGTTTGAACGCCGACCTGCGTGAAGCGAGACCGTTGCTCTACCGTCCAGCTAAAGTGGTCTACTAGAAGCTATCAATAGCAAGGAAATCGAGGAAAATCCTTCGCGCTTATGTGGGGTCATTGCTGCAGATCATAGAATATGACACGTAATGCTGAGTATAAGGGGTGACACCGCTAGGCATAAGGTGTGACACATACTAGTGGTCAAAGGGTGTGACACATACTGCCGGTCGTAGGGTGTGACACATACTAGTGGTCAAAGGGTATGACGCATACTTATAATTATAGGGTGTGACGCATACTGATAATTATAGGGCGTGACACATACTGATAATTAATGGGTACGAGACGCACTGCTGGGTATAAGGTGTGACACATATAGCTGGTCGTAGGATGTCACACATACCGCTGCACATACGGTGTGCCATGTCTTGTTGAACATAGGGTGTGACACATACTGCAATACGTATAGTGTGATACATACTGTAATATGTATAGTGGGACATACTGCAATACGTATAGTGAGACACATACTGCAATACATATAGCGGGACACATACTGCACGCTTTCTCAAAACCCAAATGTCGAGTACTCAATGTGTCAACTTTGTGAAAGAGAAATCATGCACTCTCTTGAACATTATATTGTAGAATGTCCCATATTGACTGACTTTCGCCCTCCTGGGGCGAAAGTATGCTGAACTGTGTAATTACTATATGAGTACTGGAATACTTGATGATATATTGGACTTGTACCCAAGATTAACCATGTAATGTATCAATTATATAATGTATGTATGTGATGTAACTATATAACCTGAGCTTGTAAAAGCACCTTCTTCAGTGATTAAACAAGTGCCTCATAAACTCTGGGGATGAAAGTAGAGCGTCTTCGTCATGCTGGGTAAATGGTCTTCGGCAGCATTCTTCATAGTGCCTCTCCACAAACCAGATAGCGAATGGTTCAGTGGGACGGCGCTGATTCGTGCCAGCATCTTGTAGTCCTCTAGCAGGTGTCTGTAACAGAGTGGTAGTACTCCTAGCTCTGCAAATAGACAGGTAATAGCAGATAAAGCGAACGCCTCGTGCACTGTACGAACAGCAATGTGATGAATAGGCTCGAGTCTTTGAAGAACGGACGGTCAGGCAGAGCCACACGCGACTCTGGCATACCAGATCATGCTGTCCGGTTGAACCTCGTATAGGCGTACCTGGGACTCTCCCAAGGATGCTCTCCGTGAATCTTGATGAAAATTGTGAAAGGCATTTCATGAATGATTATCATGCGATGAGAGTCATCGCATGATAATCATTCGACGTATGCAACAATCTCTAAAGAATCGTATGTGTGGAGCCTCAAATGATGAGTTCAAACTCATGACGTCGAGCCCAACCATCCGTGAGTGATTACTAGAGACGACCGTCGACTTTATATTATGATAGCGGAAAGGAACGGGTATCCGTCGGCGGGTAAAGCTCATTAGCCGGCTTGTATCAGGACTGATACTCAATAGCCTGGATTTTACTCATGATATAAAATTACTTATAGACCTCACAGGCTTGCTTCTGTACCTGGCAGTGTGGAGGCAGTACAACGACAGCCTCCATCCTCAGTTACTGTTGTCCGCGGGGTGTGTATGAAACTGTTCGCTCTATTGTAACACATTAGGGCCAGAAAGGTTGATCCACACACACTTGGAATCAATTACACGGTTAAATATGTGGAAAATGTTCATAAAATACTGTACTTATTTATCTAGAAAAAATAATACATTTGCTATAGAAGGCAATGTTTTGATTAACGTTGTCATGCAATTCCATGCTAAAGTCACAGCCGTCGTTCAGTAAAAGGATGCTCAAACCAATATAAATATGTTCGTTTCATCCGCTTCTTCTGGGAAAAACTATACAATTTTGAATACAACAAATTTATTGCTATTACTTTTGAATATAAATATATAACATTTCGAATCAGCTGAAGACCTCCAACGGCTCATAACCCGCTTCAGCGAGGCCTCTCAGGCTTTCGGACTCACCATCAGTCTGAAGAAAACACAAGTCATGGGACAAGGAGTGGACTCCCCACCTGACATCGGCATCTCTGATTCCAAACTGGAAGTTGTTCACGACTTCGTGTACCTGGGCTCCACAATCTCTGACTCCCTCTCTCTTGATACGGAGCTAAACAAACGCATCGGTAAGGCATCTACTACCATGTCCAAACTGACAAAGAGAGTGTGGGCCAACAATAGGCTGACTGAGTATACCAAGATTCAGGTTTACAGATCCTGTGTCCTGAGCACTCTCCTTTATGGCAGTGAGTCTTGGACACTCCGCGCCCGTCAGGAAAGACGGCTGAATGCCTACCACATGCGCTGCCTTAGACACATCTTGGACATCACCTGGCAGGACAAGGTGACAAACAGCAACGTCTTGGGGAGAGCAAGAATCACCAGCATGTACACAATGCTGAAACAGAGACGAATGCGCTGGCTCGGGCACGTTGTGCGAATGGGCGACGGCAGGATCCCCAAGGATCTCCTGTATGGAGAGCTGAGGCAGGGAAAGCGTCCAGTAGGCAAGCCCCAGCTACGGTACAAAGACGTATGCAAAAGGGACCTGAAAGCCATGGATGTCGATCTTGCTATATGGGAGACACTGGCTGCAGACCGTTCAGCCTGGAGGCAGTCTGTTCAACGAGGTCTCTCCAAGTTCGAGGAGTCACTTGCCAAGGAATCGGAGGCAAAGAGACAGAGAAGGAAAGCCGGTAACCAGGAAGACAGACCAGAATCGGACTTCGTTTGTGCTCGGTGTGGGATGGACTGCCACTCTCGGATTGGCCTCATCAGTCACACCAGACGCTGCACCAGGATTGACAACTAGGGCGCAACTCCATAGTCTCCCGAGACTGAAGGATGCCTACTAACATTTCGAATAAGTATTCTAATTGATTATTTTCATCTGAAATTTTACCGTTCAATTCATAGTCTGTGCCTCACGCAACACTGATTTGTTCTCTATATCCAGGGCTCATTGGCCCCTACAACATAACCACATGCGCACATAAAACACCCACACACATACGAAGACTCAGATATACACACACACACATGTGTGCACACAAACATAGCAACACTCAGATATACACACACACACATGTGTGCACACTAACATTCTTACAAATACATGTGCACACAAACGTACACAAAGACTCTCACCTATACATATAAACATTCACAAAGTCACAGAAGCACACAAACAGACACACACAAAAAACATACACTCATAAAAACCCATACAATCACACACAGTCACAAACACATACATACATACATACATACATACATACATACATACATACATACATACATACATACATACATACATACATACATACATGCATACATACATACATCAATACATACATACATCACAGATCTCGGTTATCATAAAGAGTATAACCGCACATCGGAAAGAAAAAATAGTGATATCACTAGAACTTTGTGTTAAACAGAGAACAATCACCAGCACGTGGGAACGCAGGGCCATGAGGCTTATGTTTGCATACTGGTACCTAGGTATACTTGGACTATAGTGAATAGTGATACAGTCAACTAGTGAACTGTAACACAACAGACTCAAGGATACGGTGACTGACTCCAGAGCTTTGTGTTAAATAGAGAGATAGAGAAGAATCACCATCACCAATCTACTGGAACTTAGTGAAGCATCCACGTAGGGGCGATGACGGACCAACCTCAACCCAACTAGAACATCTTTATATACTCACCTAGTTGTGTGAGCGGAAGGCTTTGGCTAGTATGTACCTCCTATGTCAGTTATTCTGGTGTACAGAGCGAGGTAAAATATTATCAAATTCTTGTTCAGTATATCATATATTTAGAATCTCAAAGTGGCACATTCCGGGTAAAGGTTGACACTTAAGGGGTCCTCGTGAATGGGTCCTCGTGGGTCCTCTTCACCTTTGTGAATGTACATTAATGACACTATGTAAAGGACACATCGAACACTTTATGTAGGGCATACGTAAATCTGTGTATCTATGTATTTACGTATGTAGGTTAGCTTAGCATTTTAAAAGCACCGGATCACCTTCTGTGGTTGAGTGTTCAATAAACCCTTGAACTATATGTTTAACACTTCTCTAACCCTGTCCATGGAGGACAGAAGAAAATGTATATATGCTGATAAGCATTGTAAATGTGTGGCCACGTCTGTGGTAGAAAAAAAAAAAAGGTCCTCGTGACACACACACACACACACACACACACACACACACACACACACACACACACACACACACACACACACACACACACACACACACACACACACACACACACAAACACACACACACACACACACACACACACACACACACACACACACACACACACACACACACACACACACACACACACACACACACACACACACACACACACACACACACACACACTCACACACACACGCACGCACGCACGCACGCACACACACACACACACACACACACACATCCGAGAAGCAACAGAAGAATCCATGGTATAATAGGGCACGTATGGAAGCGAAGAAACTGAACAAAAGGGCGTGGAGGAACTTCCGGAATAACAGAACACCAGAAAGCAGAGAGAGATACCAGAGAACCAGGAATGAGTACGTCAGGGTGAGAAGAGAAGGAGAGAAATGTTTCGAAAATGATATAGCAAACAAAGCCAAGACCGAACCAAAGCTACTCCACAGCTACATCAGAAGGAAAACAACAGTGAAAGAACAGGTATTGAAACTTCGAACAGGCGAGGACAGGTATACAGAGAATGACAGAGAGGTGTGTGAAGAACTAAACAAGAGGTTCCAGGAGGTCTTCACAATAGAACAAGGTGAGGTCACTGTGCTAGGATAAAGGGAGGTAAACCAGGCGGCCATGGAAGAGTTCGAAATTACGAGAGAGGAGGTCAAGAGACACCTGCTGGATCTGGATGTTAGAAAGGCTGTTGGTCCAGACGGGATCTCACCATGGATACTGAAAGAGTGTGCAGAGGCACTTTGCTTGCCACTCTCCATAGTGTATAGTAAGTCACTGGAGACGGGAGACCTACCAGAAATATGGAAGACGGCGAATGTGGTCCCAACATACAAAAAGGGCGACAGGCAAGAGGCACTGAACTACAGGCCAGTGTCCTTGACTTGAATACCATGCAAGGTGATGGAGAAGATCGTGAGAAAAAACCTGGTATCACATCTGGAGAGAAGGGACTTCGTGACAAATCGCCAATATGGGTTCAGGGAGGATAAATCTTGCCTTACAGGCTTGATAGAATTCTACGACCAGGGGACAAAGATTAAGCAAGAAAGAGAGGGCAGGGCGGACTGCATTTTCTTGGATAGTCTGAAAGCCTTAACACACAGTACCGCATAAGAGGCTGGTGCATAAGCTGGAGAGACAGGCAGGCGTAGCTGGTAAGGTGCTCCAGTGGATAAGGGAGTACCTAAGCAATAGGAAGCAGAGAGTTACGGTAAGGGGTGAGACCTCCGATTAGCGTGAAGTCACCAGTGGAGTCCCACAGGGCTCTGTACTCGGTCCTATCTTGTTTCTGATATATGTAAATGATCTCCCGGAGGGTATAGATTCATTTCTCTCAATGTTTGTGGACGATGCCAAAATTATGAGAAGGATTAAGACAGAAGGGGACTGTTTGAGGCTTCAAGAAGACCTAGACGAGCTGAAGGAATGGTCGAACAAATGGTTGTTAGAGTTTAACCCAACCAAATGTAATGTAATGAAGATAGGTGTAGGGAGCAGGAGGCCAGATACAAGGTATCATCTGGGAGAGGAAATTCTTCATTAGTCAAAGAAAGAAAAAGACCTGGGGGTTAATATCACGCCAGACCTGTCTCCTGCAGCCCATATCAAGAGGATAACATCAGCGGCATATGCCAGGCTGGCCAACATACGAACGGCATTCAGAAACTTGTGTAAAGAATCATTCAGAACTTTGTATACCACATATGTCAGGCCAATCCTGGAGTATGCAGCCCCCAGCATTGAGTCCATATCTAGTCAAGAATAAGACTAAACTGGAAAAGGTTCAAAGGTTTGCCACCAGACTAGTACCAGAGCTGAGAGGTATGAGGTACGAGGAGAGACTACGGGAATTAAACCTCACTTCGCTGGAAGACAGAAGAGTTAGGGGGACATGATCACCACATTCAAGATTCTGAAGGGAATTGATAGGGTAGATAGAGACAGGCTATTTAACACAAGGGGCACACGCACAAGGGGGCAGAGGTGGAAACTGAGTGCACAAATGAGCCACAGAGATATTAGAAAGAACTTTTTTAGTGTCAGAGTGGTTGAGAAATGGAATGCATTAGGAAGTGATGTGGTGGAGGCTGACTCCATACACAGTTTCAATTGTAGATATGATAGAGCCCAATAGGCTCAGGAACCTGTACACCAGTTGATTGACAGTTGAGAGGAGGGACCAAAGAGCCAAAGCTCAACCCCTGGAAGCACAATTAGGTGAGTACACACACACACACATACACACACATGCACACATTCAGAACCTTGTATATTACATATTTAAGAATAATCCTGGAATATGCAGCCCCATCATAGAGCCTTTACCTTGTCAATCACAAGACGAAGCTTGAAAACGTTCAGAGGTATGCCACTAGGCTAGTCCCAGAACTAAGAGGCATGAGTTACGAGGACTGGGTGCGGGAAATGCACCTCGTGACACTGGAAGACAGAAGAGTTAGGGAGACATGATCACTACCTACCAAATCCTCTGTGGAATTGACAGGGGTAGATAACACACCTAACACCGTAACACCTAATCTAACTCCTGAGGCACATATAAATAGGATAACGACAGCAGCGTACTTTACACAGGCAAAAGTTAGAACATCATTCAGAAACCTAAATAAGGAGTCATTTAGGGCGTTTTACACTGCCTACGTGAGGCCAGTCATAGAGCTAGAGTATGCTGTGCCATCTTGGAGCTCAAACCTGAAAAAGCACATAAGGAAACTGGAAAATGTTTTGAAGTTTGCAACGAGGCTCGTCCCAGAGTTACGAGGGATGGGATATGAAGAGCGCCTGAAGGACCTGAACCTTACGACAATAGAAAAAAGAAGGGAGAGGGGTGATATGATAGGAACGTATAAAATACTGAAGGGAATTGACAGAGTGGACATAGACGAAATGTTCCCACGGTATACAAACAGAACGAGGAGACATGAGTGGAAGCTGGAAACTCAGATGTGTCACAGAGATGTTAGGAAGTATTCTCTTATCGTGAGAGTAGTGGAAAAATTAAATGCACTTAAGGAGCAGGTTGTGGAAGCAAACTCTATTCATAATTTTAAAACTAGATATGATAGGGAAATATGACATGAGTCATTGCTGTAAACAACCGATGGCTAGAAAGGTGGGATCCACGAGTCAATGCTCGATCCTGCAGACACAAATAGATGAGAACACACTCACAATCTTACTTAACACACTACCAAGCGTGTACATAAAGATACACATGCAGTATATACATATCAACTCCTTCTCAGGAACTGATAGTACTTATAATAACTATTTATTAGAAAGTAACAATATTTAGTGATGGGCAGTCAGTAAACCACTTTTCGTACTATTACTTTATTAGATTTTGAAAAATAACCTAATGCTCAAAACCAAACTGAAATATTCCAAGGTTTGAGGGAGTTGAGAGAGTTCTCTATTCGCAATTGGGAATTCCGGGTTCGAATCCCGCAACCCGTTCTCGCACTTTTGTACAGTCAATATTGACTTATTAAATACGTGCATATGTGACATACTAAACATACTAGTTTACCTTGAAAAGCTTCATAGAAAACACCGACCTTACCTAACCTTCTTAGTATGTTAAGATAAGCATCTTATTGCTTCGTAATTACAATTATTACTTAACCTATTATAGGTATAGGTTAAGTAATAATAGTAATTATAAAGCAATAAGATCCTTATCTTAACATACTAAGAAGGTTAGGTAAGGTCGGTGTTTTCTATGAAGCTTTTCAAGGTAAACTAGTATGTTTAGTATGTCACATATGCACGTATTAAATAAGTCAATATTGACTATAAGAAAGTGCGAGAACGGGTTTAATCCCGGGCGTGATAGAAATGGTTGATAGGTTCCCCAAGGGTTAATCAGCTTGTTTTGGGGGTTGCACTCTGGGGGATGTTCAGTAAATTTACCCTGGGTGGGGGGGGGGGGCTTTGACATAAGGCTAACATGAATATATAGACTGGCTGCCTGTCCCCTGATACAATGCATTATTATTATTATATTATTATATATGTACTATATTAGACCTAAGCTAGTAAGTATTAGGCCTGGGTTTCAAAGGAAAGGTTTGGTTAGGCCTTATATATTTATGCTGCGGTGAAAAAAAAGCAACTTGTTTGTTCAAGTTCAATAATACAAAAGTCAACTTTCTGGTTGTCTATCACTACAGATCTTACTGGACTTTCTACTTGATATTCACGGAGTGCTAAGCAAGGTTTACTGACAAATTTCTAGTTGGGATATGTTTTCTCAACTACACTTACCAATGATAATATCATCTTGTGTGTTTTTTGCTACATAACAAGACTTATATCTCTCCGCTCTCTTGTTAATGGTGTTAGTGTTC
Source organism: Procambarus clarkii (assembly GCF_040958095.1). NCBI lineage: Eukaryota > Metazoa > Arthropoda > Malacostraca > Decapoda > Cambaridae > Procambarus > Procambarus clarkii. Next base: position 27,717,776 of record NC_091160.1, read on the forward strand.
TTGCCTCCTTATATTCTTTAATATCACTGCCCTTTGAATAGAAAGAACTGTAATCATCCTAGAAAACTGTGAAGAATTCCAATAAATAAAAAACTGGAGGAACAATAATGCAGAATGAAATCACACTAACTTGATGGTGACCAAACTACACATCAGAAGATGGAGAAACAACGACGTTGTTCATCCTGGCCTGTTATCAAGTGTGAACGAAGAGGTGTTGATTGATTGATGCTTGAAGATTAATCAACCCAAGAGGTGGCACGGGCGTCAATAGCTCGTAAGAAGAGAGGGGAAAGTTGTTGCTGTTTTAGATTCAGCTTCTCGGAACAACATTTCCATGAATCATGTGCTATAGTGAGCCTGTAAAAAAATGAAGGAGAGGGGAAGGTATGTGTAAATAAAGGTAATAGTAAGGTGAAGAGCAGGTAAGAGAAGAAGGTAATTTCTAGAAGGGAAGAGTAAGGTGAAATGAAAGAATAGGAAGAAAAGTACGATAGGATGAGTGTAAAAATGGGTTGGAGAAAGAATGGGATGAAGAATTACAGGAAGGTAAGGAAAAGAAAAAGAAAATGGAGGTAAGAAAAAGGCTGTAAGCTTAAGTCAAGTCACGTATCACGTAATTCTCCCGCATAGCAGAGGAGACTGCCCCTTCCTCTTACCTTCAGTTACATCACTCTGCAGTTGATCTATACGACAGCTAACTCCAAACACTGGACCCAGACATATGTCTGGGACACTCTACCCGTCACCCTGCACCCACCCCTTGAGAACCCCAGGCAGGTATTGCACCCGGTGATCGTTACCTGTAGTTAACTAGCAGTGACGCTGCCAGCCTTCCATTACGAGCCTCGTTGACACAGGACGTGACAACAGGGGTATATATACTCCTATCCTTGCACTCCTAGTCCACGGGAGACATCTCCCGTCACGCAGGGTGCAGTCGCACCTCCACAGATCTCCAGTATCATCTATTGATTCTGGAAATGGCTCAAAAAGGGCCACCACTTATGGGGTATTCATGCCCAAGCCACCTTTTGGGTGGCTTAATCTTCTCTCTCTCTCTCACACTCCTAGTCAGTCTCTTCTGGTGCTCCGGGAATCAGTGCTCAATCTTCAATCATCGTTTGCTTCTCGCTTCGTTGTGTGCAGGTGGTGGCGTTGTTTGTATATAGTGCAGGTCACCATTAATTACTTTGTATTAACGTCAAATTTGCTTCTATATTTATTTTGTGTTTTCTCGTATGATCGCCAAGTGTTTTCAGGTAGCAGTTTTGCCATGTTTATTAATGTTTAAGATTTAAAGAAAATTATTTGTCAATTTGTTATTTGACTTTAATTCTATCTGTGCAACTTTCACACTGCAAGGGCCAAAACAGCACTTTTTTCGATGAGATGTGAGAGGTACATATTACATCTGCCCAGTATAGCTGCAATATTGTTCCACATCCCATCACGTTTGTTAAGAAGGTTGGAGCATTTAAGCATGTATTGTTAATGGGAGGATTCAACAAAGCTTGACTTTGAGAGCAACAAAGCCAGGAGTAAGGTTCATGTTGGGTGTCTGCAGACTTAACACTTTGGTGTTCCTTAAGTCTGTCATTTAGTGTACAGCAAGTTTCCCCAAAGTATTGGAGAAGAAAAGGCGAACAGAAAATAGAGTAGACACCAGCAGCATCAGAAGCAGGAAGGGCAGTGTGAAGCAGAATACTACGAAGAGTGTTAGTTTATCGCAAGGCGAGCTGTATTTCAAGATAATGAAGTGAGATTTTTGAGTTCAGATTTGAAAGAACGGCAGAGCACAGTGATACTAATGTTGGAAACAGGTTTGGGATGATAGAAATTACGTTTAGCTTGAGGAAAGGCACAATTAATAAAATTAAAATTAAAGGAGGGTGTCTAGTTCCATCCTTTAATTGACGTTCATGTTCACAGCTCTGTGTCCGGGTTCTCTTTCTGTCTACCGCAAACCCATTCATATTGGTATGTGTATATTTTCTTCTCTTCTTTTCCTACCATCCTCCTTCCGTTAAGAAAATTGTTCTTGTCTCTGTCTTCCTCCGCGCTCCACGCATCAGTGATCCTCAGTTTCTTGATTCTGAAATTTCTTTTATTTACAAATCTTTCTCTCGCCTGGGTTATCCCTTACAGGTTATCAACTGTGCCTATTATTAAGCTATTCTATTAATTTTCTTATTCTTACCTTTATCTTATTCCTAATTCATCCCATTCTTCCTTCATCCCGTTCTTGCACTCATCATTTCGTACCTTTCTTCCTATTCCTACCTTTCATCTTGCTCATACCTTCTTCTAGATATTACTTTTTTTCTTGCCTGTTCCTCTCCTCTCTCTCTCTTTTCTGATTTACTTGCCTGTACCTTCCTCTCTTCACTCACACACCACTTGATGATGGTCCAGGACGGACCGAAACGTCATCGTTTCTCCATCTTATGAGGTGCGGTTTGGTCATTATATCTTCAGATACATTATAGTGACCCATTTTCTGCGCCATAACTTGATAGACATTTCTATGATACAAGATTATGGCACTCGGTGGGTTGAACTCTCGTCTCTGAACTTCCCAGAAGGAAACACTACCTACATGATGACCTTAAAAAGAGTCTTTCGATCAAGAACAATAATTGGTGATGCTATACTATACAGGGACTGAATCCTCTCTCGGTGGTTTCGAAGATGCGAACGTGCTAATCCATCAGCAGCATCAGTAACAGTGAGAATGATGTTTGTAAAGGCAGAAGCAACGTGTGGAAATCCCGTGGAAGGAAGGAATTATCAGAGGAAAGTCCCAAGCTATTACGACTATATTACACGTCGAAGGAGTCAGGATAAGGATTTGGGACGGGACGGGGGGAAAGGGAATGGTGCCTAACCCCTTGGACGGTCGCGGATTGAATGCAGACCTGCATGAAGCGAGACCATCACTCTACCGTCCAGCCCATCCAGTGGAACTTACAGTAATAATTGAAACAGAGTAGGACTTCAGAAAGGTGTAAAGTAATGAGACAGTACACTTTACATATAATGTACACTTTACATTTAATGTACACTTTACATATAATGTACACTTTACATTTAATGTACACTTTACATATAATGTACACATAATAGGTGTTCATTAGTACACTTTAATTAATGTGTACTAATAAGTGAAGATGTATAATAAGGGGGAACACTAACTAGCCTAAACCACAGAATTTAGATTCAAATATAATGTAACTAAATAATCAAAACCTATATTCACCTAGTTGTGCTTACGGAGGTTGAGCTCTGCTCTTTTTACCCGCCTCTCAACTGTTACTAACTACTAACTAACTAATCTTTTGTTTCACACACACACACACATGCACACACACAGGAAGCAGCCAGTAACGGTTGTCAAACTCCCAGGTACCTATTTACTGCTAGGTAACAGGGGCATCAGGGTGAAAGAAACTCTGCCCATTTGTTTGCGCCAATGGCCGGCGATGGCTCCCCGGTCCTTTAGATTACGAGTCCCAAACGCTGTCCACTCAGCCACAGGTCCCACAGGCATATATGGTGACTACTGGTTGTGAAACAGTGCTGCATAATTATTGAACAAATTACCCGGTAACATAATTGATGTAGGATGGTTAGATTGCTGCAAGCGCAGCTGTGACACATGTATGAGTTGTTGATATTACACATGCTCATGCTGCCACACACACACACACACACATGGTCCAGAAGCTGGTGCTCTTTACGTATGTACTTATGTTCATAAATAATGAGCCGAAATGACCGATCTAGTAAATGGTTAACTGAATTCAACTATAGTAAATGTAAACGCATGAGAATGGGAGGAAGATGCAAGTGGTTTAATGATGTATCGACTAGGAGAGAGTAAGGCTCCTATTTACACAGAGCAAGACAACTGTATATTTCATGAAATGTAACGTTAAAGGCTCATATTAATTGCTTTACGTCATCATTTGAAACATTGGCAAACACGAGGAAAGAGATTAGGCTAATAATGATGTGTCCGTGAAATTGTGCATGCCACTTTTTGTATTAATATTGAAATGTGTAGTGCGGGAATACAGCATGCACCGCGATTGTCGTATAAAGACCATTATTAAGTATCCAGAGGCACAATGTAATCACAGTAACGTGAAGTATCTATGTTATAATATTGAGGTAGTTCATTGGGATCGAAATGACATCCTTGGAGAAGTTCAGCGGATATAGGCATGTGGGTTCTATCCATTTAAATTGCCACTACCTTATTTGAAGTATCCAGATATTTGTAACAGGTCTAATGCCGTGATGAAGAATCTCAGTCGGAGAATCAAAGATACACAGTGGACATGTTCACAGTATACAAGATGCGTAAAGATCACATTCACAGTACACAGGATTCCTAGAGACATCGTCAAAGTAAAGAGAGAGAGAGCAAGGTATTTCTTAAGGTACTACCGAGATGATGTGATCAAGATATAAGCTGGACACCCAGGTGGGACTTAGTAATGTAAGGAAGAATATTTGTTTAGTTATAGTCTGGAACTTAAATGGAACACACTGAGGAAGGCTGGAATTGTACAGACGAGCATCAGACACTGGCTCAGAGGTAAATATGATCACACATATGGGGTGAGGTAGTGAAAGCTGCTCAATACGTCTTTATGATTACTGAGTTGTTAACAGGAGCTGCAAATCAGTCAATGCAACTACAGTTAGGTCAGTCACATATAATCACAAATACGCTCACATATAATCACAAATACAAATTATATATATATATATATATATATATATATATATATATATATATATATATATATATATATATAATAACTTGTGAGGGTACTATCTCTGGTGAGCAAGTGTGGGGACCCATAGCCTCAGAGAAGTAAATTAAGAATATTCAGAGAAAACCTTGTGGATTCTCACTGAACACTTTAATATTTTCTTCACCTACCACCTCAATTCTTTTGTATACATACATGTATATTTGTTTTACTTAAATTTGGTTACAAAAAAGGAGTCACACATAGGGTACAAAGATGATAATCATAAGTGGTCGAGTTCCTCCAGCTCCTCAGATGGCGGCCAGGAACCCTGGATGCAATGTGCATTCGTCCTCTGTATCGCCACACTGAGGCTTTGGAAAAAGAAACTGGCATCTCATGGGGGTCACTTGTTGTTTCAATTAGCCTAAAGCCCAATTCCTTCAAAAAAAAAAAATGGTGGCACTCTTACCCCAGGCGCCGAGTGTCTCAGAAGCAATGGGGACAAAATTGCAGTGGTGATCCAGTTGTTTGTACTTACGGGATTTGGCTGATTTCCTGTGAGTGGCAGCGCCACCTGGTTGTGCAACACTGAGGTCAATATAGGTATTAGCCAGGGTTGATACGCACGTGTAGTCCCACACCAACTGCTTGCCGTTCTTCCAGGGGTTCACTGTGATACCATCAGAGCGATCAATAAGAACATCAGAGTTACTGGGAGTTAGATAACGGGGCTCTCTTTTCCTTTTTTTCATACTTTAGGATGTATAGCAGTAACGGCTAGGGTGCCGTAACGGCTTCAGGCAGACTATAGAATTTTTGTGCAACGTCTGTTCGTCTTTTCTATTGCTTTTGATTTATGAATAGAATCGAGTGACAAGCAAATGCTGTTCGTCCCGGCCCCTGGATCCCACCCTCGCCCACACAGTGTGAAAGACCATACGACGACACTAAAAAGCAGGAATGGAATTTTTGAGCCCTGTGATCACCACGTGGATTGCCCTACTGTGTTATTTCATCAATTCCGGTGACGCTGACAGCTCCGAGGTTCCAATGTAGCCTGCATGCACTAACGAACACAAAACAGATTTATGTGCAAATAATCCTCTGAGCTCATTCCTGGGATGTTTGGCTTCTGTTCTCTGTGTTGACCTTATTTGACCTTAACCTTATTTCAAAAATTAATTATTTTTGTTTTGTTTTGGTCAGCCTAATTATCGTTTAGTAACTTTGTAAATATTTTCTGTCTTATGCCATTATTATCCATGTGTGGGCCTATTTGTGGGTATAAATAGGAGCTGCCTCGCATATGCCAATAGGCCTCCTTCAGTTCCTATGTGACTCATATTTATATCCACCTAATTCCCATTCATTTTTCATTGTACCTCACCGCACTTCACCTCTCCCGCCTATATATATGTCCAATACTTGACTTGTAAATAATTCTTTCTAAAGATGTATTAATAATGTATTAATATACGAAAGTACTTAAGGAAATTCCTGTTTCAGTTCTATAAATCAATTCAATTTATATATACTATGCAAGGCCCGATTTGCCTAATAAGCCAAGTTTTCATGAATTAATTGTTTTTCGACTACCTAACCTACCTAACCTAACCTAACCTAACTTTTTCGGCTACCTAACCTAACCTAACCTATAAAGATAGGTTAGGTTAGGTTAGGTAGGGTTAATTAGGTTCGGTCATATATCTATGTTAATTTTAACTCCAATAAAAAAAAATTGACCTCATACATAATGAAATTGGTAGGTTTATCATTTCATAAGAAAAAAATTAGAGAAAATATATTAATTGAGGAAAACTTGGTTTATTAGGCAAATCGGGCCTTGCATAGTATGCCGAGTACGACGTTCTGGCTACTAGGTACAACATATCTATATATATATATATCTATATATATATATATATATATATATATATATATATATATATATATGTATATATATATACATATATATATACATATAAATATATATATATATATATATATATATATATATATATATATATATATATATATATATATATATATATATATATATATGTCGTACCTAGTAGCCAGAACGCACTTTTCAGCCTACTATGCAAGGCCCGATTTGCCTAATAAGCCAAGTTTTCCTGAATTAATAGATTTTCTCTAATTTTTTTCTTATGAAATGATAAAACTACCCATTTCATTATGTATGAGATCAATTTTTTTTATTGGAGTTATAATTAACGTAGATATATGACCGAACCTAACCAACCCTACCTAACCTAACCTAACCTATCTCTATAGGTTAGGTTAGGTTAGGTAGCCGAAAAAGTTAGGTTAGGTTAGGTTAGGTAGGTTTGGTAGTCGAAAAACAATTAATTCAGTAAAACTTGGCTTATTAGGCAAATTGGGCCTTGCATAGTAAGCTGAGAAATGCGTTTTGGCTACTAGGTACGACATATATATATATATATATATATATATATATATATATATATATATATATATATATATATATATATATATATATATATATATATATACATATATATATATATATATATATATATATATATATATATATATATATATATATATATATATATATATATATATATATATATATATATATATATATTTATGTCACATTTTAAAAGAGCATTGATTAAAAATTGTGGTCAAGAAAATACTACTTTCCGGAAGGCGGAAGATCAGCATCTTGCATGGGTTCAAGATGAAGAAGATGAAACAGGTCGGTAGGTCCAACGTCTCAACCGGATTTCATAATAATATTTTCTCTTCTATAGTAAAAGCCAGCAGCTCTAATATCCGGCGCTCAAGGCTAAGAAACTTATAACCATCAACTGTCACCTGGTTACCAGTAAAAAGAAAAAAAAAAAAAGACAGGGAATGAAACTAACATTTCCATGATATATTTCCACACATATTTCCATGACTGAAGCTCCCCGTAGAGGCTGCCCTTGAGAGCAGGAAGATAATATCCGGTCGCAGTGTCACTTCTGTAGCTAGGAGTCAAGCACTATCCCTGGATTCCTGATCCTCGCAGAAGGCAACACAATCAGGCAAGGTTCAACACGCGGAACATTTTCCCCCTATAGTTACAGTTCAGCAAGCATCAACAATCAGAATATATTTCGTGCACATGAACAAACTAACAGTCAGCTGAAGCATAAATCAGGAATTTTACTGGGAGGCAAAAGTTTAAATATATGGGATATTTCGCTTGGACAAAGCTTTGTACAATCAGTGTTTTGTTCTTATAATTTGTAGCGTGCATTGTGACATATCACTTCATAATCATTTCATAATTTTTTTTACTGACACTTTTGTAGAAAGTGAAGCGTCTGATTGCTCGTGTCAGCGACGTATAATTAAATGAGGCTTCTAAGTGATATATTACATTATGAAGAGTTCTTCCGCTTGATTTACACAATTTTGAAGGCTTCCAAATGACTTACACGGGTTTGAAGAATGATTCTAGTTGACTTACACAAATTTGCAGGAGGCTTCCAAATGACTTGCACAGTTTTGAAGAATGATTCTAGTTGACTTACACAAATTTGCAGGAGGCTTCCAAATGACTTGCACAGTTTTGAAGAATGATTCTAGTTGACTTACTCAACTTTGCAGGAGGCTTCCAAATACTTACTTTACGTTGGGGAAAGATTATAATATAAAGAGCCTTCTTTAGCGTGCAGGAGTTGAGAGCGGAAGGTTTTAGTAATTAACTTCAGATACAATAATTAACACAACTGGTTGTTTAATTACGGTCTTTTGGTGATATCTGTGTAAATATTTATGCAGAAGTGGCCATTCTTTTGATTTCATAAGAATGTTCATCAATTGTATTGCAATTATAATGAATATATATCTCACTGAGAACATTTTGTATAAGTGCACACCGAGAACAATGTCAATAAGTGCACACTGACAACAATGTGTATAAGTGCAGACTGCGAACACTTTACAAGTGCAGGTACCGTTCCGAACTATCTCGGCGTCAAGAGTCCTTCCCCCTCACCTCCTGTGCATATTTGACGGCCCCCAGAGACCGTCACACGAGTCAGCACCGCTCCTGTGCCAGGTAAGTCCACTACGGGCTCACCATAGTCCGTGCTATTTGCCCCGCTCCTGTGCCAGGTAAGTTACGGGCTCACCATAGCCCGTGCTACTTGGAACTTATTCCGAGTAGCTGAATCTATAACAACAACCGTCCCTAGTCTCTAGGGCCGAGATGGAGGCCAATATGAAGCGGCCAAGTTGCACGGTTTAGCCTTGCTTCCCCCCAATAATTTTACTGATATGAGTTTTTATACAGTGGGCACTGGGCGAGACACCTCTTTCCCCCCCCCTCCCCATCACACACACTTACACCCCCCTACCCTCGTCTGTAGTGGTGAGAATTGCGCCCGGAAGTGCAGTTGGAGTCGTCTTAGTAAACTCCTCCTTCTGTTCTACCACCCTCCAGGGGTACAGCGAGTGTGACTGACGGTCCTCTGGGGAGCAGTTAGAGGCACATGTTGCCACAGAGGGTACGTGCAACAGAGCAAACTATGAGCAATATATGTGAGCATCCTGTGAACTACATACATGTGCTAACTGTGAACAAGATATATGTCCATCCTAAGAACAATATGAATAATTCTAAACTAAACAAATGTGCACACTATGAAGGTAAGAAGGAAGGCAAATTTCAGTTGGCCTCTGTGCTTCGTGCAGAGCATGTCGTATGTACAACCAGCTGTGTTAACATGTGCGTGTCTGTCAGCCAGCTGTGTTAACATGTGCGTGTCTGTCAGCCAGCTGTGTTAACATGTGCGTGTCTGTCAGCCAGCTGTGTTAACATGTGCGTGTCTGTCAGCCAGCTGTGTTAACATGTGTATGTCTGTCAGCCAGTTGTGTTAACATGTGCGTCTGTAAGCCAGCTCTGTTAACATGTGCGTCTGTCCGCCAGCTGTGTTAACATGTGCGTCTTTCAGCCAGCTGTGTTAACATGTGCATCTGTCAGCCAGCTGTGTTAACATGTGCGTCTGTCAGCCAACTGTGTTTACATGCTCATCTGTCAGCCAGCTGTGTTTATATGTACATCTGTCAACCAGCTGTGTTAACATGTGCATGTCTGTCAGCCAACTGTGTTTACATGCTCATCTGTCAGCCAACTGTGTTTACATGCTCATCTGTCAGCCAGCTGTGTTTATATGTACATCTGTCAGCCAGCTGTGTTAACATGTGCGTGTCTGTCAGCCAGCTGTGTTAACATGTGCGTGTCTGTCAGCCAGCTGTGTTAACATGTGCGTGTCTGTCAGCCAGCTGTGTTAACATGTGCGTGTCTGTCAGCCAGCTGTGTTAACATGTGTATGTCTGTCAGCCAGTTGTGTTAACATGTGCGTCTGTAAGCCAGCTCTGTTAACATGTGCGTCTGTCCGCCAGCTGTGTTAACATGTGCGTCTTTCAGCCAGCTGTGTTAACATGTGCATCTGTCAGCCAGCTGTGTTAACATGTGCGTCTGTCAGCCAACTGTGTTTACATGCTCATCTGTCAGCCAGCTGTGTTTATATGTACATCTGTCAACCAGCTGTGTTAACATGTGCGTCTGTCAGCCAGCTGTGTTTACATGTACATCTGTCAGCCAGCTGTGTTAACATGTGCGTCTGTCAGCCAGCTGTGTTTACATGTGCATCTGTCAGCCAGCTGTGTTTACATGGGCATCTGTCAGCCAGCTGTGTTTACATGTGTGTCTGTCAGCCAGCTGTGTTAACATGTGCGTCTATCAGCCAGCTGTGTTTACATGTGTGTCTGTCAGCCAGCTGTGTTAACATGTGCGTCTATCAGCCAGCTGTGTTTACATGTGTGTCTGTCAGCCAGCTGTGTTTACATGTGTGTCTGTCAGCCAGCTGTGTTTACATGTGCATCTGTCAGCCAGCTGTGTTTACATGTGTGTCTGTCAGCCAGCTGTGTTTACATGTGCATCTGTCAGCCAGCTGTGTTAACATGTGCGTCTGTAAGCCAGCTGTGTTAACATGTGCGTCTGTCAGCCAGCTGTGTTTATATGTGCGTCTGTCAGCCAGCTTTGTTTACATGTGCGTCTGTCAGCCAACTGTGTTTACATGTGCATCTGTCAGCCAGCTGTGTTTACATGTGCATCTGTCAGCCAGCTTTGTTTACATGTGCATCTGTCAGCCAGCTTTGTTTACATGTGCATCTATCAGCCAGCTTTGTTTACATGTGCATCTGTCAGCCAGCTTTGTTTACATGTGCATCTGTCAGCCAGCTGTGTTTACATGTGCATCTGTCAGCCAGCTGTGTTTACATGTGCGTCTGTCAGCCAGCTGTGTTTACATGTGCGTCTGTCAGCGAGCTGTGTTTACATGTGCGTCTGTCAGCGAGCTGTGTTTACATGTGCGTCTGTCAGCGAGCTGTGTTTACATGTGTGTCTGTCAGTCAGCTGTGTTTATATGTGCGTCTGTCAATCATATTGGCAAAATATTAGTTCTAAAGTGTTTGTACATGTGTCTGTCCATCAAATTTTTTTATACTTATTCATTTGTTTGGTTCTTGGCGCTTGTATACAAATTAATGAGTCTTTACTCGTTAATGACTGAATTGAATAATTAAAATATTTCCTTTGTCTCATTGGTAATAATCTAAGTTTGTTTTGCTTGAATCAAATATTATAAATTCAAGCAAAGATTGATTGTAATCCTGTTTGTAATCCTTTCTCATATATGAAACAATATGTCACTTGGAGCAGGGGAAAGCGACTGTACGTCATATTGCATCCAAAAATAAATTCCATTTTTTTATACATTTACACTTTTACTATACATTTACATGCATTTATACATTTTTGTGCATTTTATTACATTTATACATATTTACTATACATTTACACTTCAATAAGTTCCTCATTTTCTATCATTAACACACACACACAACAAATTTATTTTCTGAGTTGGGTTGTTTATTTGTGGAAAATAGGTCACAATTTTCACGTGACAAATAACTTGATCAACGTGACCGGTTTAATAGTTACCCCAGTAAAGGTTGGTTTAGTCGGAACGCTGGTGATATATCCCACCCGTCACCCTAAGGTATCCCAACGTCAAGAAACTGTCATATTGAAGTGCCCTAATCCTAACCAACCAAAGAACTCAAAACAGAAAACGGGGCAGTATGTAAATTTCGTCAGCCACTACCATTTTCTGGTCCGACAGGTTTTGACCTTAGGAAGAGTATGCCTCAAAGTTGTATTAGGCAGACTGGTTTGTGTCACTGAATGTCTGTTTACCTCCCAGCAAGGGGATCTATAGTGCTTCACATATGTCACAATACGACTGGTAACATCCCAGCGAGGGGTCTATAGTGCCTCACTTATGACACAATACGACTGGTAACCTCCTAGCAAGGGGGTCTATGGTGCTTCACATATGTCACAATATGACTGGTAACCTCCCAGCAAGGGGGTCCATGGTGTTTCACATATGACACAATATGACTGGTAACCTCCCAGCAAGGGGGTCCATGGTGTTTCACATATGTCACAATATGACTGGTAACCTCCCAGCAAGGGGGTCCATGGTGTTTCACATATGTCACAATACGACTGGTAACCTCCCAGGAAGGGAGTCTATAGTGCTTCACATATGTCACAATACGACTGGTAACCTCCCAGCAAGGCGGTCAATAGTGCTTCACATATGTCACAATATGACTGGTAACCTCCCAGCAAGGCGGTCTATAGTGCTTCACATATGTCACAATATGACTGGTAACCTCCCAGCAAGGCGGTCTATAGTGCTTCACATATGTCACAATATGACTGGTAACCTCCCAGCAAGGCGGTCTATAGTGCTTCACATATGTCACAATATGACTGGTAACCTCCCAGCAAGGTGGTCAATAGTGCTTCACATGACACAATATGGTAACCTGGTAATACAAGGAACCAACCCAAGCCACTCACGTAACCTAACCAACCTAACCTAACCTAACCAACCTAACCTTAACCTAACCTAACCTAACTAACCTGCCCTAATCTAGCCTAACCTAAGCTTACCTAACCTAATCTAACATAACATAACCAAACCTAACTTAACCTAACCTAATCTAACCTAACCTAACCTAGCAAACCTAGCCTAACCTTACCTAACCTAATCTAGCCTAACCTAACCTAACCTAACCTAACAAACCTAACCAAACCTAACTAACCTACCCTAACCTAACCAACCTAACCTAACCTTACCTAATCTAACCTAACCAAACCTAACTTAACCTAACATAAGCTAACCAACCTAACCTAATCTAACCTAACCTAACCAACCTATGCATTCACTAATGTAGATAGTTGTAGGCTACAATCTTTCACAGTACCCTATATTTCCCACGCTGTGCCCCACAGCGTGTACAATAAGCGCGCATTAGTTGAGAGAACTTGTTCCACCGATGATCCTGGGTTATATTCCCGAGATGGAACCGTTTCCCCTTCACTTCATGTCTCCATTCACCAAACAGGAAATTTATGCCCTGGAGTTAGGCAACTATTGTGGTTTGGATCCTGGTGAAGGTCATCAGTGTGGGAACCGACCTGTGAGATTTATATTTATTTAATTATATGAATTTATATTTACGTTAATTTATATATTTCGATAGCAATTTGAATGTTTAGTGGACTGTATTTCTGCAATAATCTCACTAATCGATCTCTACACATTAGGGGGGATTTATATTAAATTTATATATATGCAGCCAATCAAACTACAGTATTAAACTACATATATTAGTTAATAAAATTTAAGGTGTCTTATCATATTGTATGGTAGGCTTAGTCCACCAGGTATAACTAGGATGCAGACACCAAATTATCCTGGTGAGAGGCTAGCTTCCATCACCCAAGTAACTGATGTACTAAGATTAATTCTTGCTTCCTCTTCTTGTTCCTGTCAAAGGGCACTAATTGTAAAGCCGGAATCCTAATATATGACAGCTATATCAGATGAAACATTTAAATATTATTAGATAAGGACCAAGGTTTAATTACCTGTATTTAGTGGCTCGTTCGCGTCCTAACCGGTCCGCCCTATATCTACTTAACATTAACTGGCCAGAAGTTATTAGATAAACGGGTTTCGGTAAGACTCTTCCCTTGTTTATGTTGACTGCGTGTTGATGATGGTTGAGCACTAATTTGATCTTCATAAGACTTCGTCCAAGAGAATTATAGGAGCTGAATTTGCTCCTGCCACTATGGTCTTAAACAACAATGGCTGATCTCCCTCCACTGACGCTCCTGGCTCTCTTTGTCCAGATGTCAATAAGTGATAGAAAGGTCACATTTACTCTATTTTGATACTGATAATTAAGTTAACTCAAATGAGATGTTTTTATAATGTAATAAGTCCAAATACTACTGTATTTAAGAATGATTCCCAACAGAATAGCTGGTGAATTTAAAGTACTATGTGGCAATGATATCCCTTTTTCTATTGACGGAAAATTCCACTACAAGCTACATTTTCTATGGGTTAACTTGTGTATACAACGGCAGCAATATTATCTGCTCATTGAATTCTATATTAGTAAATGGTGTCGGGTTTTCCGACAATCAGTAGTAGCCATTGAAAGGAGTGACATCACTGATTCCAGTACTCTGGATTTACTGATGATTATTTTGTTTTAGATAATTCGTGCAAGTCTTTGGCCAACCAGCTAACCTTAGGAGGGAAACCTCCTAAGGTTTCCCCAACGTCAACAAAACAATAAATTTAAAGTGTCCTCTCCTAACCTACCAGAGGATCCAAAACAGAAAACGGGACGGTAAATAATTTTCGCGAGCCGCTTCCATTTTCTAATATGACAATTTTTGGCCTTAGGTAACGCATACGAGCGAAAAGCGACGTTGTTTGTAAGAGGACAGCCTGGGTCAATGTTTGTAAGAGGACAGCCTGGGTCAACATATGTCTCTCGCGTTGTCAATAACCGCCTCACACATCTGAAAATAATTTCCCAATATTTTCAGCAAAAATACAAAAAAAATATGGCTGTGTTTTACCGTTCGAAGCTAGGGTGAGTTATAGGTTTTATGTAGCTTCAGCTCTTGGGTCCCTGCCTTTTGCAATCATTGTATTTTATGATCATAAACAATTAGCCACTTTTGCAAATTGTGCCACATTTTAAATGTCTCAATCATCATCATCATCATCATCATCATCATCATCATCATCATCATCATCATCATCATCATCATCATCATCATCATCATCATCATCATCATCATCATCATCATCATCATCATCATCATCATCATCATCATCATCATCTGTTGTCATAAAAGGAATCAGACAACAAAGGCCCATGAGTCTGGTGAGACTGTAGAGACCGCCGTGATGGGCCCTCATGACCCATGAGTACAGGGCTCCAGGGCCACCCTGGCACCAGGGGGCAGCTGCCAGTAGTAATCAGTAAGCAACAGATTGATTGATTGATGAAGATTAAGCCACCCAAGAGGTGGCACGGGCATGAATAGCCCGTAACTGGTGGCCCTTTCGAGCCATTACCAGTATCAAAAGATGATACTGGAGATCTGTGGAGGCGCAACTGCACCCTGCGTGACGGGAGATGTCTCCCGGACCAAGTGGTGACCAAATGGTGAGTAAGCAACAATAATTGAGATCATGTGTAGTGGAAAATTTACACTACACGAAAACCTGTTTGCAGTGAGGAATTCCACTCTTGGTGAACGTTTAGTTAACAATATACACAACGAAATTCAGATTCTGGTTAATTCTCTGCGCTCTCTAGACGGTCGAGAATAGTGGTTAAGAGTCGTAG
The DNA here is from genome assembly GCF_040958095.1 of Procambarus clarkii. Lineage (NCBI taxonomy): Eukaryota > Metazoa > Arthropoda > Malacostraca > Decapoda > Cambaridae > Procambarus > Procambarus clarkii. The sequence goes on from NC_091160.1 coordinate 27,733,381, forward strand.
TAAGAACCACAGTAATTTGTAATAATTAATTCTTGAACTTGAAATGATACTGTAAAGTTACATCAATCAGTTATAAGATTTGTTTCAGGGCTCTGATAATGTTCAAAACGTGACGCAATCATTCAAGTCCATGATGAGTTGCTGGACAAAGGCTTAGTGACCCCCGAAATAGGAGATTTTATACATTATTCTTCCAGCTAAAATCTTGTACGTTTATTGAAGTAGGAGGATATTGTGTCTTGCCTCACAGTTACCTTGCGTTGATTCCTTGAGTCATGGTCCCCGCGGCCCGGTCTCTGACCTGGCCTCCTGGTTCATGATCTGGTCAGGCAGGCTGCTCTCCTTCACACTGGCCACATCCCTGAGTGTGTACTTCACACTGACCACATCCCTAAGTGTGTACTTCACACTGACCACATCCCTGAGTGTGTACTTCACACTGACCACATCCCTGAGTGTGTACTTCACACTGACCACATCCCTGAGTGTGTACTTCACACTGACCACATCCCTGAGTGTGTACTTCACACTGACCACATCCCTGAGTGTGTACTTCACACTGACCACATCCCTGAGTGTGTACTTCACACTGACCACATCCCTGAGTGTGTACTTCACACTGACCACATCCCTGAGTGTGTACTTCACACTGACCACATCCCTGAGTGTGTACTTCACACTGACCACATCCCTGAGTGTGTACTTCACACTGACCACATCCCTGAGAGAGTGTGTACTTCACACAGGCCACATCCCTGAGTGAGTGTGTACTTCACACTGACCACATCCCTGAGTGAGTGTGTACTTCACACTGACCACATCCCTGAGTGTGTACTTCACACTGACCACATCCCTGAGAGAGTGTGTACTTCACACTGGTCACATCCCTGAGTGAGTGTGTACCTCACACTGGTCACATCCCTGAGTGAGTGTGTACTTCACACAGGCCACATCCCTGAGTGAGTGTGCACTTCACACTGGCCACATCCCTGAGTGAGTGTGTATTTCACACTGGCCAAATCCCTGAGTGAGTGTGTACTTCACACTAACCACATCCCTGAGTAAGTGTGTACTTTACACTGGTCAAATCCCTGAGTGAATGTGTACTTCACACTGGCCACATCCCTGAGTGTGAGTGTACTTCACACTGGCCACATCCCTGAGTTAGTTTGTACTTCACACTGGCCACATCCCTGAGTGAGTGTGTACTTCACACTGGTCACATCCCTGAGAGACTGTGCACTTCACACTGGCCACAGTGTTATGATCTCAGCCTACAGGAGAAACGAGTCTCCCCCTTGAGAGTTATTCAGCAAGCCTGACCTAACCAGAAGGTCTAGGATATATAGAGGCGATAATACATATGTAAAATAGCTGGTTGGATATGATGAACAATTTAAGATTATGGGCAGTGAAGAAGAAAACAGATAAATGACTGGCTAGGAGATGTGGACATTTTGCTGGAGGCGTGAGGCTCGCTTCTGGAGGGCTTTGACCTCACTTGAGGCCAGACATCGCAGGGGGAAAGCCGCACTCCGTTGAGCTCCCGTCAGAAGGGAACCCCTAGTGATATATCTCGAAGAGAAGAGAAGGGTGCAGACGTACCAGGTGTGGAATCGAGCTGGGAACGTTGTGGTCTCAAGTCCTGGTCGACGAGGAGAGTATTAAACCGCCCAGAGGCATTATTGTGGGCCGTGGAAGCGCCCTGACCAAACTTCGTCAGAGGGAGTAGCGCCCTCGACCAGACAATCTGTGGTAAGCACGATATACGCCAGTTCATAGTGATTGCTTGTAGTTGGTCATGTGCCCAGCGACAGTAGCAATGTTTATTGATAAGTTAGACATGTTTTAATAAGGCAGAAGGCCTGAAATAAGAGAGTGGAGAGGGAGGAACACAGAGCGACATTCGCAGGCAACTGAGGGAGCCCGGCTCCTGACGGCGAAGATCCTGACGGCGAAGGACCCCTCCCAGTGTGACTCACATCCGCCAGGCGAGGTGGAGTATGGACCCGCTCAAAAAGGGGGAGTCCACTCTCACTGTATGTAGAGGACAGATAGAGGTTTGAGGCAAACATATTGTGTGATTATTTTTGTTTATGTGTTAAAGGGGAAACATTTTTATTGGAGTGTCAATGGGTTGCAGGTTTGTCTTTGGGGAAGAAGTTGCTAAGAACTTCGAAGCCAGCAGATGAAGTAGTTGATGAGACTCCAAGGTAGTGGACCAGAGGACCTCGAGCTGTGAGAAGCAGTGAAGAGGAGTGTCACGTGCTTCTGTAGAGGTGGTGAAGCACCATTGTTGCTCGAGGGAACTTCATGGTATAGCAGCCAGGAGAGCTGAGGAGGACCCTACCAGAAGGGTGAAGCACCGTAGTTGCTCAAGGAAACTTCATGATAGCAGCCTGGAGGAGCTGCAGAGGATCCTGGTAGTGAAGCCCGGAAGAACCTAAAGATATCAGGGTAGTGAACTTCCAGAGGTGGAAGGGAAGTTCTGGTGGATTACTTATAGGGAGTTGATAGTGTTTGGTTGTCATTAGCGTGCAAGACGCAGTGAGAGGTGAGTGGTTGTTTGCATTCTTACGTCAAGGAGTGTTTTATACTGAAGTTTAGAGTTACAGTCGTAGGCTGGATTACCTACAGATGTATGTGTTCTAGGACTGATAGAGTGATCGATTGATCATTGTTGTGTATCAATGAACATTTATACTGATATATGTTATTGCATTCACATGTTGATTTTCTTTGTACACATTTATAGATACATATATATATTCTCTTGCTGATGGTGCAATAGTGTATGTAGACTTGATCAACTTGAGGAGGTTGATAGTATCAGGTGGTGAACCAGGAGATAGGACACCACTTGATAAGCTGATGATAGAGTTCTGATGATGTTGGAGTGCAACCTGATTGTAATATTATAGAGTATAGGATTCATTATTATTATATGTGTGTATGTATTGTGTATGTGCTTTGTCCAATAAATGTATTCCAATTTGCTGGTGTTTGCCCTTGTCCTAGTGAGGCTTCCCATGAAATAGTACAGAAGAAGAGAGAGAGAGAGAAAGAACCAAGAACCACTGCTGTGGACAGGGTAGAAGGTAATACTAGTAAGTCAAAGGGGGATTGAGGAGATCATATCACCTAAGGAGAGAGTGGGGAGTCACAGCGGCTCGAGTGGGTGCGTGCACGTGACAACGAGGCTAAGTGTTGGAGCCGCATCCCCTAAACGTGTGACGTTGAGCCCCTCTCCAAGAGCCAGAAGCGCCAAGGGTGATCTCCTAGTGAGGTATAAGCACTCTACCGAGTTGTGGGTTGGGTTGTCCGTAGAGAAGGATCAACGACGACAACACCACCAACACCAACTATAATAACATCCCTGAGTGAGTGTGTACTTCACACTGGCCACATCCCTGAGTGAGTGTGTACTTCACACTGGCCACATCCCTGAGTGAATGTGTACTTCACACTGGTAACATCCCTGAGTGAGTGTGTACTTCACACTGGCCACATCTCTGAGTGAGTAACTGTTTACGGCGTACTAATCATGCGTGAGTGAAACTGTGTATATCAGAGGACATGCACTCCTGCTCAGGAAACCACTGGTTACATCAATTCTTGATGAGTACTAATCACTCACCCACCTGCCGCACCTCGCTGTAAGTATGATGCCTGTGCTCCTTAAGCAAATAAGACATTCCAGTTCAAAATATGATACTAACTGGTGTATACTACTGAATAAATGGTACATACTGCTGCAGCCAAAGTGTTCGTATCCAATGAAGGTAAGTGAAATAACTCAGGTATAATGCTTTATATACATATATATATATATATTTTTATTTACCAAATATTAACATGTATAGTGAGCCAGTACAAAAATATACAATATTCCCGTAAGAAAATATATATATATGAGGGGGAGCGTGGACACAAGGGGTTAAGGTGGAGGATCACACCCTCGCCCCCTGGTACACAGGGAGGTGAGGGAGAGCATAATAGTACCCAAGGCCATAACAATAACTCATTATGCTCAATGTTTTTCTATTTACTGTACAACGTATAAAGCAAGCCGGTGTCAGAGGGCGACTCGGGTGCGTCGCTCAGCGTTACTTTCAACAAGCATGTTGTATATGTTTTTTTTATGTATTTATATATGTATATATATTTATATCACGACTCGAAAGTACAGTTAACAATGGTTTTCAATGTATTTTTGTGATGAGCTATGGAACAAAAAGGTACACATTGTAAGTTATGTTCTTTGTGTGGGAATGAACCATTCATTCGTCGTGACTATCAGTAACTACTTTCAGGCGTAACACTTTACTAGGGATTACCGTAAGTGTGCGGGCATGGCTGCTACACAGAGAGAGACAGATATATATATATATATATATATATATATATATATATATATATATATATATATATATATATATATGTCGTACCTAGTAGCCAGAACGCACTTCTCAGCCTACTATGCAATGCCCGATTTGCCTAATAAGCCAAGTTTTCATGAATTAATTGTTTTTCGACTACCTAACCTACCTAACCTAACCTAACCTAACTTTTTCGGCTACCTAACCAAACCTAACCTATAAAGATAGGTTAGGTTAGGTTAGGTAGGGTTGGTTAGGTTCGGTCATATATCTACGTTAATTTTAACTCCAATAAAAAAAAAATTGACCTTATACATAATGAAATGGGTAGTTTTATCATTTCATAAGAAAAAAATTAGAAAAAATATATTAATTCAGGAAAACTTGGCTTATTAGGCAAATCGGGCCTTGAATAGTAGGCCAAAAAGTGAGTTCTGGCTACTAGGTACGACATATATATATATATACATATATGTCGTACCTAGTAGCCAGAACTCACTTCTCAGCCTACTATGCAAGGCCCGATTTGCCTAATAAGCCAAGTTTTCATGAATTAATGTTTTTTCGTCTACCTAACCTACCTAACCTAACCTAACCTAGCTTTTTTTGGCTACCTAACCTAACCTTACCTATAAAGATAGGATAGGTTAGGTTAGGTAGGGTTGGTTAGGTTCGGTCATATATCTACGTTAATTTTAACTCCAATAAAAAAAAATTGACCTCATACATAGTGAAAAGGGCAGCTTTATAATTTCATAAGGAAAATATTATAGAAAATATATTAATTCAGGAAAACTTGGCTTATTAGGCAAATCGGGCCTTGTATAGTAGGCTGAGAAGTGCGTTCTGGCTACTAGGTACGACATATATATATATATAGAGAGAGAGAGAGAGAGAGAGAGAGAGAGAGAGAGAGAGAGAGAGAGAGAGAGAGAGAGAGAGAGAGAGAGAGAGAGAGAGAGAGAGAGAGAGAGAGAGAGAGAGAGAGAGAGATAGAGACAGAGACAGAGAGAGAGAGAGAGAGAGAGAGAGAGAGAGAGAGAGAGAGAGAGACAGAGAGAGAGAGACAGAGACAGAGACAGAGAGAGAGAGAGAGAGAGAGAGAGAGAGAGAGAGAGAGAGAGAGAGAGAGACAGAGACAGAGACAGAGACAGAGACAGAGACAGAGACAGAGAGAGAGAGAGAGAGAGAGAGAGAGAGAGAGAGAGAGAGAGAGAGAGAGAGAGAGAGAGAGAGAGAGAGAGAGAGAGAGAGAGAGAGAGACAGAGAGAGAGACAGAGAGAGAGAGAGACAGAGAGAGAGAGAGACAGAGAGAGAGAGATAGAGACAGAGAGAGAGAGACAGAGAGAGAGAGACAGAGAGAGAGACAGAGAGAGAGAGAGAGAGAGAGAGAGAGAGAGAGAGAGAGAGAGAGAGAGAGAGAGAGAGAGAGAGAGAGAGAGAGAGAGAGAGAGAGAGAGAGAGAGAGATAGAGACAGAGACAGAGAGAGAGAGAGAGAGAGAGAGAGAGAGAGAGAGAGAGAGAGACAGAGAGAGAGAGAGAGAGAGAGAGAGAGAGACAGAGAGAGAGAGAGAGAGAGAGAGAGAGAGAGAGAGAGAGAGAGAGAGAGAGAGAGAGAGAGAGAGAGAGAGAGAGAGAGAGAGATAGAGACAGAGACAGAGAGAGAGAGAGAGAGAGAGAGACAGAGAGAGAGAGACAGAGACAGAGAGAGAGAGAGAGAGAGAGAGAGAGAGACAGAGACAGAGAGAGACAGAGAGAGAGAGACAGAGACAGAGACAGAGAGAGAGAGAGAGAGAGAGAGAGACAGAGAGAGAGAGACAGAGACAGAGACAGAGAGAGAGAGAGAGAGAGAGAGAGAGAGAGAGAGAGAGAGAGAGAGAGAGAGAGAGAGAGAGAGAGAGAGAGAGAGAGAGAGAGAGAGAGAGAGAGAGAGAGAGAGAGAGAGAGAGAGAGAGAGAGAGAGAGAGAGAGAGAGAGAGAGAGATGATGCTCCGGCCACATATCCGTAAATGAAGGAACGTCGTTTTATTCAATTTCCGTTGTGTGGTTTGATCATCAAATCTTGGACACATCAGTGTACTCATCGTCCACTGTTGGACGACGATAAGTCACAGCTGCGTTATTGTGAATCATCGTCGGCACAGAGAACAGGGCCTTTCCCTGTTATGATGCCCGTTACGCAGCTCCACTACGGGACGAGTCATTAAGGTAATATGCCAGACTGTACTCTCAAGTTCCCGTGTCTCAGTCGTACCCTTCTAACCAACTTTTCCGATTAGTTTTATCAGTTTTTAATTCAATGTTCATCAGAATTACTTGTTCTTTGCAATTTCCTTAATAATGAGATGCAACTTCTGAAAACTCCTTTGCAAGATGAGCACAGGTTATGCAGTATTTATAAGTGGGATGGTAGTTTAACTGACGCGGGTTAGTGTATTATATTCTACGAGTTTTGTTTGCTCTGCTGTGGAGGAAGACAATGTTGGACACTACATCTGGCCAGCATCTTGCCTCACAGGGAAGAATAGTGCCCTGGTCACTACAACTGGCCAGCATCTGGCCCCACAGGAGAGGAATAGTTCCCTGGTCACCACAGCTGGCCAGCATCTGGCCCTACAGGGGAGGAATAGTTCCCTGGTCACCACAACTGGCCAGCGTCTGGCCCTACAGGGAAGAATAGTGCCCTGGTTACCACAACTGGCCAGCGTCTGGCCCCACAGGGGAGGAATAGTGCCCTGGTCACCACAACTGGCCAGCGTCTGGCCCCACAGGAGAGGAATAGTGCCCTGGTCACCACAACTGGCCAGCGTCTGGCCCCACAGGGGAGGAATAGTGCCCTGGTCACCACAACTGGCCAGCGTCTGGCCCCACAGGAGAGGAATAGTGCCCTGGTCACCACAACTGGCCAGCGTCTGGCCCCACAGGAGAGGAATAGTGCCCTGGCCACCACAGCTGGCCAGCGTCTGGCCCTACAGGGGAGGAATAGTGCCCTGGTCACCACAACTGGCCAGCGTCTGGCCCCACAGGGGAGGAATAGTGCCCTGGTCACCACAACTGGCCAGCGTCTGGCCCCACAGGAGAGGAATAGTGCCCTGGCCACCACAGCTGGCCAGCGTCTGGCCCTACAGGGGAGGAATAGTGCCCTAGTCACCACAACTGCCCCTTCTCGAATCAGATAACTACAACATCCTCACAAATGGTTCGGTTAACAACAACACTCAATCGGAGATCATTAGCCTTACATGTTCATAAGACTGTCGGGTCGTGGTTCGTTACCATAAAGGTTTGGTAAAATAATTTGCAGAGAGTTGACGATTAACTTGCCTAATCTGGAAACCCCCTGAATTGTGGTATATCGTGATCCTGCCACTGTTGGTACTCCTTGGCTGTATTGTGGTAGACAATGTTCCTGCCACTGTTGGTACCCCTTGGCTGTATTGTGGTAGACCATGTTCCTGCCACTGTTGGTACCCGGCTGTATTGTGGTAGACCATGTTCCTGCCACTGTTGGTACCCGGCTGTATTGTGGTAGACCATGTTCCTGCCACTGTTGGTACCCGGCTGTATTGTGGTAGACCATGTTCCTGCCACTGTTGGTACCCGGCTGTATTGTGGTAGACCATGTTCCTGCCACTGTTGGTACCCCTTGGCTGTTCTGGGCTGGACCCACTGTCATGGGCCTGGCTTCCGTCACCTGCAATATAATCAAAATAACATGAACATATAAAAAAAAAACATTGGATCGGAGGATTACACAGGGAACCAAACCACAACAGACCATTTGATCCAAACTACACTCATAATTTCTGGAAAACTTACAACGATTCAAACAATATATGGGGCGTGGAAGCGATTTTTGTTTTACTAATTTTCAGCGTATACACTGCATTATTCTAAATTATATTCGACTTACAAATTTGGATTTCGGATAAAATATTTGCTTATGAGGAAAAAACTGGCTTATATATGTTGATGTTATTGTTTCAGGTGATGTTAAACTTCACCTGAAATAATTTGTCTTGGTCAAGATCTCCATATTCTTCATTAATCTTAAATTTAATCCAATCAATGCCCCTCCCCGATGCAGCAGCAGGTACACACTGTATATATATAGTCCACATATATACAAAGGAATATATATATATATATATATATATATATATATATATATATATATATATATATATATATATATATATATATATATATATATATATATATATATATATATATATATATATATATATATATATATGCAATTGACGATCACAAAACACTGATCATTTTATGCGGAAAATCCACAAAGAAATATGAAATGAGGTGAACGTTTCGGCTCTGTTAAAGCCTTTGTCAACACCAGACTGACTAAGGAGAAGGGAGAAGGGGGAGAATATATTGGCCGACACCTGACCAACCCATCCCTAGGGTTGGTCAGGTGTAATTAACCAAAAACAGGTATAGCTTAGCTT
>NC_091160.1:27747229-27749729 GCF_040958095.1 Procambarus clarkii
ATATATATATATTTATATATATATATATATATATTTATATATATATATATATATATATATAAATATATTGAGAATATAAATATAAATATAAAATATAAAATGAGAAAATTCGTGTTAGAATTATTAATCTTACTTTTTCGGTCATATTTAATAATATATGTCTACAGGAAAGACTGCTACCAAAATATATATATATATATACGTAAGTTCTAATCAGTGGTATATATATATATATATATATATATATATATATATATATATATATATATATATATATATATATATATATTTATATATATATATATATATATATTTATATATATATATATATATATATATATATATATATATTTATATATATATATATATATATATATATATATATATATATATATATATATATATATATATATATATATATATATATATATATATACCACTGATTAGAACTTACGTATATATATATATATATATATATATTTTGGTAGCAGTCTTTCCTGTAGACATATATTATTAAATATGACCGAAAAAGTAAGATTAATAATTCTAACACGAATTTTCTCAATCTTTCGTACATTACGCTTCACTGTTGGAGGTAAATCAAAAATCACTTCTCCAAAATTCATTTTTATTTCTAGTCTGACGCGACACGGGCGCGTTTCGTAAAACTTATTACATTTTCAAAGACTTCACAAATACACAACTGATTAGAACTTACGTATCTCTGAGTTTATATCTACATTTGAGTGAGGTGGGAAGGGTGATGTGGCATTAGAACAAGATGGGATATTAATAGGGTATTAAAAGTATCAACACAAGACAGAACAGAAACAATGGGTATTGAATAGAAGTGTTTGTAGAAAGCCTATTGGTCCATATTTCTTGATGCTTCTATATTGGAGTGGAGTCTTGAGGTGGGTTGAATATAGTTGTGCAATAATTGGCTGTTGATTGCTGGTGTTGACTTCTTGATGTGTAGTGCCTCGCAAACGTCAAGCCGCCTGCTATCGCTGTATCTATCGATGATTTCTGTGTTGTTTACTAGGATTTCTCTGGCGATGGTTTGGTTATGGGAAGAGATTATATGTTCCTTAATGGAGCCCTGTTGCTTATGCATCGTTAAACGCCTAGAAAGAGATGTTGTTGTCTTGCCTATATACTGGGTTTTTTGGAGCTTACAGTCCCCAAGTGGGCATTTGAAGGCATAGACGACGTTAGTCTCTTTTAAAGCGTTCTGTTTTGTGTCTGGAGAGTTTCTCATGAGTAGGCTGGCCGTTTTTCTGGTTTTATAGTAAATCGTCAGTTGTATCCTCTGATTTTTGTCTGTAGGGATAACGTTTCTATTAACAATATCTTTCAGGACCCTTTCCTCCATTTTATGAGCTGTGGAAAAGAAGTTCCTGTAAAATAGTCTAATAGGGGGTATAGGTGTTGTGTTAGTTGTCTCTTCAGAGGTTGCATGGCTTTTCACTTTCCTTCTTATGATGTCTTCGATGAAACCATTGGAGAAGCCGTTATTGACTAGGACCTGCCTTACCCTACAGAGTTCTTCGTCGACTTGCTTCTATTCTGAGCTGTGGCTGAGAGCACGGTCGACGTATGCGTTAACAACACTCCTCTTGTACCTGTCAGGGCAGTCGCTGTTGGCATTTAGGCACATTCCTATGTTTGTTTCCTTAGTGTAGACTGCAGTGTGGAAACCTCCGCCCTTTTCCATGACTGTTACATCTAGAAAAGGCAGCTTCCCATCCTTTTCCGTCTCGTAAGTGAAACGCAGCACGGAACTCTGCTCAAATGCCTCCTTCAGCTCCTGCAGATGTCTTACATCAGGTACCTGTGTAAAAATGTCGTCAACATACCTGCAGTATATGGCCGGTTTCAAGTTCATGTCGACTAAGACTTTTTGCTCGATGGTACCCATGTAGAAGTTTGCAAACAGGACACCTAGGGGAGAACCCATGGCGACCCCATCTACTTGCTTATACATGTGCCCATCCGGGCTCAAGAAGGGTGCCTCTTTAGTACAAGCTTGGAGTAGTTTCCTCAGAATACTTTCTGGCATGTCAAGAGGAGTACAGGCTGGATCACGATACACTCTGTCGGCTATCATTCCGATTGTCTCGTCCACAGGTACGTTGGTAAACAGCGATTCTACGTCCAACGAGGCTCTTATCCCTGTGGCCCGTGTGCCCCGCAGTAAGTCCACAAATTCCTTTGGAGACTTCAGGCTGAAGGCGCAAGGAACATAAGGAGTCAGCAGGCCGTTGAGTCGCTTCGCCAGTCTGTACGTGGGTGTGGGTATCTGGCTAATGATTGGCCGAAGTGGGTTTCCAGGCTTGTGCGTCTTGACATTTCCATACGCATATCCAGGTTTATATTCCCCAATGATCTTTGGCAGGTGGAGTCCGGATTTCTTGGCGTTCACAGTTTCGATCAGTTTGTTGACCTTTGCTTTTAATTCGGCTGTAGTGTCCTTCGTTACCCTTTGGAACTTAGTTTG
>NC_091160.1:27754729-27769729 GCF_040958095.1 Procambarus clarkii
TGGCCCGGGTGACCGTACATGTACTCAGCCAACTCCAGGCTAACGTCAGTGTGCGCTGATGCTCCGGCCAGGCCGCCACTCGCTGCCTCAGGTGACACATCAACACGTTTAAGAACCAATAACATCATCTTAATAAATATACCAGAAAAGTTAACAGTTAGATTTTAATACAACGTGGGATTTTGAAATAGACTCTGGAAGCTACTCGACTGTAGTGATGAGTCATGTCCACTGAGGAATGCAGCAAGGATGAACTATGATTTTCTTACAAGATTCGAACCTGTGAGGACAGCGATGAACCTACTGGCTACCACAGAACACATACCAGTCTACCATTTTTTTCCTCTTGAAAGTTGGTTGGTACTGGAGCCCCCATGCTGCCACAGGGTTCTATGACCACCCAGCATCTGGCTACACTAGTGACGCGTTTTGTGCACAGTTTTTCCTCAAATCCTATCACATGCAGGGATCGCACTGAGATCACATGTGTGTAGCCGGGTGGTGGTTAGTCGGGGAGTTCGTGAGCATATGAGATTCAGGACCAAGCAAAACTTACTGGGCAATATGTGGTATCTCTGCTGGGGTTAGGGATCGGGGTGATCCCTGGCCTCTCACGCTCGAATCCTGTCGGGATCATCAATCTGTAAATTTTTAGATTTACAGCTTGAGGCCCATACAAGCTTTGTTTCATACGTGTGGGGTGGAAAACAGTAGGAACAGACCGGGTGCCACTGAGTATCCTTTCCTTCTAAATATAAATGACTTTTTGAAATAGGAAGAGGGAATAGGTTGGAAATGGAGACGAGAGGGAATAGCAAAAGAGAGAGAGGAGAGGGGAGGGGGAGGGAAGAGAGGGGATATAGCAAGAGGGGGAAAAAAAGAGTGGGTGGAATGGGGAGAAGAGGCAGAGATAGACCCCGCCATCGCCGCTACCGCTCCTAGTATGCTATGAGAGATAATGTCGGGTTGTTTGTCTTTGTTCAAAGTTGGAATCCAGCCACACAGAGCGAACCTTGCCCACATTTACAGTGTGAATGTTCTGGGGTAGGGGACCGACATTAACTGGTTAGGGTAGGATTAAGCTTACTGTTTTAAGGACAAAAATGTGAATTATAATGATCTAAGGCGTTGTTTATGGAGTCAAATGTGAAATATGTCATATGATTTCCAAGGAGCTTTTAGTATTGATAGGAAAACGAAAATCAGCTTAGTGACTCATACATAGGCTTCAGAGCTTCTTTAAGAAGGGGAAACACGGCAAGAATATTGAGGAGGATGTCGGAAGAGATGAAGATGAAGGGTCGAGGGTGGGGGGGTCAAGGAGGAGATGGGGTGAAGAGTTGGGGGGAGGGGGGAAGGATTAATAGAGGAGTAGGAGAAGAGACCCGGGTGGGTACCCCTTCTTCTGTCTATTCTAGGTTACATATAGATATATATAGAGTGGGTATGGTGTTGGGAAGAGACAAGGAGTGGATATGGAGAAGGAAGGAACATGAGGGGAGATGAAGAGAAGAGAAAAAAGATGGAGAGGGAGGATGTGGAGAGAAGGGAAAAGAAGAGGGGTGGAATTGGGGAGACAGACTCAGTTACCACTGGCAATCCTTCTTAGTCAATATTGTATATTATATATAGTGAGGAAGTCTGGTGTCTGTTTGACCATCTGTTAGTCAAACGCCCTTAATCTTGTGGCTATCCTCACCCAAATTTGCCAGCGGGAATGGTGTGGGGTAAGGGATGAACATAGGATTGTCGGGGTCACCCAAATCTGAAAGGCAACAGTGTGCTAAGGGTCACACTCAGACCCCCAACGACGAATGTTGACACTGCCCGCCGGTTACTCAGCTAAATACTTTGAAAACAAACATTAAAAAATAATTTACATTGGAATATACACAAATATTTACCAATAATAATAATAATAATACAAGTATTATACTACTACTACAACTACTACAACTACTACTACTACTACTACTACTACTAATAATAATAATAATAATAATAATAATAATAATAATAATAATAATAATAATAATAGTTTATTTAGGTCTTATTTATTTAGGTTTGTTTAGGTAACTTCCTACTAACCATAATTTGCCCATACTCCCATAAAACAGACGATTCTCTCACAACTTTAAACAAAAGCTTCTGAAGCCATACTCCTTTCTCAGAGTAAGGAATGGGATTATCAGGAAAAAACGCCAATTAAGTCATAACGAATATACGGCACTGAGAAGGAGTTAGGATAAGGATTTGGGGATGGGACGGGGGAAAAGGATTGGTGCCCAACCACTTGGACGGTTGCAGGGATTAATCTATTTTTCCGTTTTTCACATCACTAAGCTCGTCTTACCGGCGACCACACACAACATATTCAATTACTTTCTTTTTTATAACAGCGACAGAAAAAGAGAGAAGCAGAGAAGGAGACACAGAAAGAGACACGGATAGATAGCAGATAGATGAATGGATAGATGAACAAATGAATGGATGAATGGATTGATAGCTAGATGGACACATAGGAATTTAGAGATAGGTGGATACATAGGAGAATAGAGAGAGATGGATGAATAGATGAATGGATTGATAGATAGATGGATAGATGTGGAGTTAGATAGCTAGACAAATTGATGGATAGAAAGATAGATTAATAAAATTATGGCTGAATAGATGGATACACTGATGGATAGAGAGATGAATAAGTATGTAAATAGATGGACTGATGCATGGATAGTTTAATGGATAGAATGGTAGATGGTAGGATTGATGGAGATATATATATATATATATATATATATATATATATATATATATATATATATATATATATATATATATATATATATATATATATATATATATATATATATATATATATTGGTGTATACTGGCAGCAGGTTTTCTTTCAAACATGTTTCATTGAATATGACCGCATATTCTGTATTTATTATTTTCTGGTTTAGGGCTTCTATCCCTCTAACTATTTTCTTAGCATCACTAAGAATTAAGCCCTGATGCTAAGAAAATAGTTAGAGGGATAGAAGCCCTAAACCAGAAAATAATAAATACAGAATATGCGGTCATATTCAATGAAACATATATATATATATATATATATATATATATATATATATATATATGGATAGAGGGACAGACAGGGGGATTGATGAATGGACACATAGATAGATATATGGATGGACATATTGATGGAAAGATAGATGGATATATGGATATATAGATGGATGAATAGTTACATGCATAGTAGATGGATACATAGGTGGATAGATGGATGGATAGACAGATGGATGTATTGATGGATTCATAAATAGGTGGATGGATAGATAAATGGAGGAATTGAAGGGTTCATAAATATTTGGATGAATAGATAGATGGGAAACAGACAGACCCAGCAACTCATCGTGCCCATTTAGTACACTATGAGAGAGAATGTCAGTATCTTCGTCCAAAGTCGGAAGCCAGTCGCTTGGGGCAAGCCTCGTCGATTTATTTTGCATGGTGAATGGTCTGGGGTACAGAACGGACATTGGTTTCGTCTGGTCTTAAGTTAATTTTTTAATGAAATATCAGCATATAATCCCCCTCCTACGATCTATTTTCATGAAGTCTGAAATGTATTCCTGGAATAAAATGAGGAGCTGAATTTATTTGGGTTACATTAAGGAAAAGAGTGAATTACGAAAAATGGTTAGAGTTGAAAATTTCTCAAGAAAATTAACATTCTGGAGGGAGAGATAAAGAGATAGATATACAAAATGAGATATAGGGATGGAAAGAAAGAGAGAGAGAAGAGAGAAAGAGAGAGAGAGAGAGAGAGAGAGAGAGAGAGAAGAAGAAAGAGAGAGAGAAGAGAGAAAGAGAGAGAGAGAGAGAGAGAGAGAGAGAGAGAGAGAGAGAGAGAGAGAGAGAGAGAGAGAGAGAGAGAGAGAGAGAGAGAGAGAGAGAGAGAGAGAGAGAGAGAGAGAGAGAGAGAGAGAGAGAGAGAGTGAGAGAGAGAGTGAGAGAGAGAGAGAGAGAGTGACTGAGCGGAAAATGGAATCAGGAGTGAAATATAAATAGAGAGAAAGAATGAGAGATAGAAACCGAGAAACAGAGATACAATGATTCAGAGAAAGAAACATAGATACAGAGGCAGAGATAGAAAGGGAGAGAGCCAGCTTGAGGCCAGCTCCACAAAAATTTGCAGGATTATTGGATATTTGATCAGGAGTGTCATAGGATGGTAATCCCAGTTCTCCTCCTCCACGGAGCATGACAATGTAAAATGTTCGGCCCCGAGCCCATCGACTTTGGAATTTATATAAATACTAGCTGTGCCCAGCTACGTGCTGTGGCTCTGGGAAGGGTTGCTGTGTGCTGAATCACAGCAACATTTCCTTGTCCCCACATCCAACCCACTATTCCCCTCCCCCCTCCCATCCTCTCGTCCTCCCAACTATTCCCCTCTCCCCCATTCCCTCGTCCTCCCCACCATTCCCCCTTCCTCCGTCCACTCGTCCTTCCCCCCATCCACAACTTCCCCAACCCCTCGGCCTCCCCATCATTCCCCCCTCCTGCCAACCCTTCGTCCTCCCCACCATCCCCAACACCCTTGTACCCTCGTCCTTCCCACCATTCCACATTCCCGTCCCCTCGACTTCCCCATCATTCCCCATTCACTCGTTCGATGCGTTCCCAAATGATCTGATGTTCCCATCAATGAAAAATAAGAACAGATAATATAATGAACAGAAAAAATATTGAATAAATAAAAAATAAACTTTACTCACGAAATGAACGGTATGGTAAACAACACAGCTGAATTCCAACGCAATGTCACACAAAATAATTAAATCAAAATGCAAATAAACCGGAATCTATGAAAATTAAATTTATCAATAAAATTGAAAACATTGAAATGGAATCGTAACCTATTTAAAATAGCATGTGTTGCTTACACGTGCAATAGTTGGCACTGTTTAAAAAAAAAAGTTTTTTACCTGTCACAGGTAGGGCATCTATATAGTAGGTATATAAAAACACACACATATTCGAATGGAACGTTGTGTCAAAATTTCAAAGTAATCGGTGAAGATCTTTCGGAGATTACAGCAAGTGTTTCGATTATGTGCAACAGATGGTGCTGTTTTTTCAAACAAGCATGTTTTTACCTGTCTCAGGTGTGGCATGTATAGTAGGTATATAAAAACACGCACGTATTCAAATGCAACGTTGTGTCTAAATTTCAAAGCAATCGGTAAAGAGGTTTCGGAGATTTCCCTCACATGAAAAACACCTTTTTTAATAAGCATGGTTTTTATCTGTCACAGATGTGACATCTATATAGTAGGTATATAAAAACACGCTCATGTTGCGAATGGAACGTTATGTCAAAATTTAAAAGCAATCGGTGAAGAACTTTCGAAGATTAGCGATTTTCAACAAACAAACATTTACATTTTTATTTATATAGACTAGCTGTACCCTGCCACGCGTTGCTGTGGCTCAATAAAGCATGTGCGTTGCTGAGCCACAGCAACCTTCCCTGTTCCCCAGTCCTTCCCACCATTCTCTCCTCGCCCGTCTCCTAAGCCTCCCAACCATTTCCCACTCCACCGTCCCCCCGTCCTCCCCTACCATTCCCCACTCCACCATCCCGTCTTCCTTCCCACCATGCCCCACTCCCCTGTCCCTTTGTCCTCTCCATCATTCTCCATTCCCCCATCCCCTCGTCCCCATCATCCCAACCTCCCCCGTCCCTTCGTCCTTCCCCACCATTACCCCCTCCCTTGTCCCCTCATCCTCCCCACCATATCTCATTTCCGTCCCCTCGTCATCCCCACCATTCTCCACTCCCTCGTTTGATGCCTTCCCAAATAGTCTGAGGTTCCCATCAGAAAATTGGGAACATCAAGTGATCTGATGTTCCCATGACTGAAGTATAAGAAGAACAGTTAAAAAATTAAATGAGAATATGAAAAAATAAAAAATAAACTATATTCATGAAATGAACGGTATGGTAAACAACACAGCTGAATTCCAAAGCAATTCACACAAAATAATTAAATCAAAATGAAAATAAATCAAAATCTATGAAAATTCAATTTATCAATGCAATCAGAAACATTGAAATGGAATTGTTACATATATATTACAGCATGTGTGTTGCTCTTACATGCAACAGATGGCGCTGTTTGTCAAGAAAAGCATAGTTTTACCAGTCACAGGTGTGGTATCTACACTTATACTTACAAAATGAACGGTATGTTAAGCAACACAGCTCAATTCCAACACAATATCACAAAAAATAGTTCAATAAAAAATAAAATAAATCGAAATCTACGAACCAAAAAAATTATCAATGGAATCGGAAACATTGAAATGGAATTCGTGACATATTTAGCATAGCGTGAATGTTGCTATTATGTGTAACAGATGGCGCGGTTTTCAAAAACGCATGTTTTATACCTGTCACAGGGGCAGCATCTTTATAGTAGATATATAAAAAGACGCGCCGATTCGAATGCAACGTTGTGTCAAAATTTCAAAGCAATCAGGTAAGAACTTTGGGAGATTACAGCATGTGTTGCTCTTTCGTTTAACAGATGGCCCTGTTTAAATAAAAAAAAACATGTTTTTTCCTGTCACAGGTGAGGCATGTATATGGTAGATATATAAAAAGACACGCCTAATCGAATGGAACGTTGTGTTAAAATTTCAAAGCCATTAGTAATGAGGTTTCGAAGATTTCCCTCACATGAAAAACACATGAAAAACACAGTTTCAGAAAAAAACATGTTTTTTTTTTACTGTCACAGACGTGTCATCTATATAGTATATATATAGAAACCTGACCGGATGCGAATGGAACATTGTGTGAAAATTTCAAAGCAATCGGTTAAGAACTTTCAAAGATTAGCGATTTTGAACAGACGAACATTTCCATTTTTATTTATATAGATTAGCAGTACCCGGCCACACGTTGCTGTGGCTCAGCAAAGCATGTGCGTTGCGGAACCACACCAACCTTCCCTATCCCCTAGTCCTCCCCACCATTTCCCACACGCCCGTCTCCTCGGCCTCCCAACCATTCTCTACTCCACCGTCCCCTTGTCCTCCCACCCCACTCGCCCATCCCCTCTTCCTTCCCACCATGCCCCACTCACCTGTCCCTTTGTCCTCCCACCATTCTCCATTCCCCCATCCCCTCGTCCCCACCATCCCAAACTCCTCTGTCCCTTCGTCCTTCCCCATCATTACCCCCTCCCTTGTCAACTCGTTCTCCCCACCATCTCTCACTTCCGTCCCCTCGCCATTTCCACCATTCCCCACTCCCTCGTCCGATGCCTTCCCAAATGGTCTGATGTTCCCATCAGAAAAGTGGGAATATTAAGTGATCTGATGTTCCCATCACTGAAATATAAGAAAAACAGTTAAAAAATGAAATGAAAATATGAAAAAGTAACAAAATAAACTATACTCACGAAATGAACGGAATGGTAAACATCACAGCTGAATTCCAATGCAATTCACACAAAATCATTAAATCAAAATGAAAATAAATCAAAATCTATGAAAATTCTATTTATCAATGCTATCAGAAACATTGAAATGGAATTGTAACATATTTAGTACAGATTGTGTCTTCCTCTTACATGCAACAGATGGCGCTGATCTTCAAGAAATGCATAGTTTTACCTGTAACAGGTGTGGCCTCTATACTTATACTTACGAAATGAACAGTATGGTAAACAACACAGCTAAATTCCAATACAATGCCACACAAAATAATTCTATAAAAAAATATAATAAATCGAAATCTATGAAACTAAAATTTATCAATGCAATCGGAAACATTCAAATGGAATTCGTGACATATTTATTATAGCGTGCATGTTGCTATTATGTGAAACAAATGGCGCTGTTTTTCAAAAACGCATGTTTTTACCTGTCAAGGATGTAGCATCTATAAAGTAGGTAAATAAAAAGATGCACATATTCGAATGGAACGTTGTTTCAGAATTTCAAAGCTATCGGTGAAGAACTTTAGGAGATTACAGTGTGTGTTGCTCTTACATCCAACAGATGGCGTTATTTAAAAAAAAAAACATGTTTTCTTCGGTCACAGGTAAGGCATGTATATAGTAGGTATATAGAAACACGCGCCTTTTCGAATGCAACGTCGTGTCAAAATTTCAAAGCAATCGGTGAAGAGGTTTCGAAGATTTTTCTCACATGAAAAAAAACAGTTTTTCAAAAAAGGCATGTTTTTTCTGTCACAGACGTGACATCAATATAATATGTATATAAAAACTTGTTCTGGTGCGAATGGAACATTGTGTGAAAATTTCAAAGTAATCAGTGAAGAACTTTCGGATATTAGCCATTTTTAACAAACGAACATTTCCATTTTTATTTATATAGATTAGAGAATTCCGTTATTGACATGAAACAAGCTGTGAATAAAATATATTGGAAAATGTTGCAATAATATTGCTATAATTATACGAAGAAGTTTAGTATTTTTCCAAAAGTGCAACCCCTAATAATTTTTAATCTTGCACTAAGGGCTGTTTTTTAGCGGGCCTGCTTGAGTCCGCGATAACACATCGGCATAATATTCAGGGTATATAAACCAGTCTCCACTAACAGTGCTATGAACAACGGAGGCTGGAAAAGAGCCAGAAACAAGCATCCAATGTTGGAAAAAGGTAAGTAGGTTATTATACGAGCAATTTACAGCTGGAAATCACATACGTGATGCATTCAAGAAAGAATAAGTGTAAATTTAGTGAGATACAGTTTAGAATGTTGGAACGGCTTGGGGAGGACAACAACAAGCCCCCATCTGGATCTTCAGGTAGTGGCGTAGGCTGGGGTGTGGGATGTTGAGTGGGCAGCCTTGCTGGAAAGGTACGCTATATTACTTTGTTTATTCCGCGTGATATATTACGTCCGCCGTGTAATGCAACGGATGTTCTCGTTCAGATCCGTAGGAGACTTACGCGAGCCGTAGGAGACTTACGCGAGCCGTAGGAGACTTACGGAAGTACGTAGACTTCCGCGTTACTGGAGTCTGCCTGTTAATAATCATTCTCGAAGAAAGGATTCCACCCCATAGAATAATGGAGACGTTTCAGTTCAGGACTGACCGAAACGTCGTGGTTTCTTCACTTTGTGGTGTGTGGTCTGGTCAACCTCAGCCACGTTATCGTGACTCGTCGCCTATATTAAAAGTGAAAGTTGGTATTCGAGGGATTCATTACGTCGGATAAAGATCTTGTTGATTGTAAAGGAAAATATATTGGTGAGACTAAACACGTAAAAGATTCACTTACATACTTATATCAAGGAACACTTTAATTTTTTTTATAAGTACACTACTAATTGAACTTGCAGGGGGGATGGGTTGAGCTTCGGCTCTTAGATCCCGCCTCTTAGCTGTCAAACAAATGAGAATGCAATACGGGAATTTCTTCATGTTCGTTCTTTTTTACAAATGTGATTGGCATATTTAGGTTGTATATACATATTTCAAAGGTGGTTTTCTTCCATAATGACAGGTTTAATGTCTCAAAAAAAAATTAATGTTATTTTCAGATTATTTTGTGTTTAAAGAATTTTAGTCTATCAATGCAGCTCACATTTTTATGTACAATATTATCGCCTCTAAGTTTCTTTACGACTTTCTTAAATGTGGCTTCCTAAGGACAAACATTGCTTCCCTCACACACATGAACCATACATGTAACAACCAATAGCACCACTTTGGATTTACAAGGATGCTAGTAGCCTCATCAGCTCAGTTGGCTTGTTCCCTCTCCTGTTCTTTATGGTCTCACGATCTGACAAGCGTTGAATTTGAAATGGCTTTGTTTACCTGAAAACCTTCGAACTTCAGCCCGTCCTCCACATTCGCAACTCCGTCAAAATTGTAACCTAACCTAACCTAATCTAACCTAACCTAATCTAACCTAACCTAACCTAACCTAACCTAACCTAATCTAACCTAACCTAATCTAACCTAACCTAACCTAACCTAACCTAACCTAATCTAACCTAACCTAACCTAATCTAACCTAACCTAATCTAACCTAACCTAATCTAATCTAACCTAACCTAATCTAACCTAACCTAATCTAACCTAACCTAACCTCCTAACCTAACCTAACCTAACCTCTTGAAGTAAACTCCTAACCTAACCTAACCTGACCTCCTAACCTAATCTAACCTAACCACGTACTCTATCCTAACCTAATCTCCTAACCAGCCTAACCTGGGGCCAGATTCACGAAGTAGTTACGCAAGTACTTACGAATGCGTATATCTTTCCTCATTTTTTGACGGGTATGGTTACATTTATTAAACAGTTTACAAGCAAGAAAACTTTCCAACCAACTTTTGTTATTGTTATAAACAGCCTCCTAGTGCTTCGGAGATCATTAACTGTTTAATATTGTAAAAAAAAAAGCTGCCAAAGATTGAGAAAAGATGTACAGGTTCGTAAGTGCTTGCGCAACTGCTTCGTGAATCTGGCCCCAGGAGCAAACGAACCCAAGCAACCCACCTGAATCATTTTGAGATGATTTCGGGGCTTAGCGTCCCCTCGGCCCGGTCCTCAAGAAGGCTTCCATTTTGTTACACATCCGCAGGAAGCATCCCTTAGCAGCTGTCTAACCCCCAGGCACCTATTTACTGCTAGGTAACAGAAACTCTGGCCATTTATTTCCGCCTCCACCAGGGATCGAATCCGGAACCTTAGGACTACGAACCCGAAGCTCTGTCCACTCAGCTGTCCGGCCCCTGAGTTATCAGAGTTACATTTGATTAATTCCTTACAGGCAATATGCCACCTTTCATAAAATCGTAATAAAGCACTTACAGGCGAAGCGTCATTTTACCTTACCTACCTTGCAGGTTACCTACCTTGCAAATTATTTCGGGGCTTAACGTCCCCGCCGGCCCGGTTCTTGACACGGCTTTCTCGTTGCGGGACTGTTCAATCAGGCTGTTAGACGCAGCTGCTCGCAGCCTGTCAATCAAGCTTTCTCTTCTTTCTGGCGTTTCTCCGCATCTACGGCATCATTTCATCCAACAATTTCGTGTCTTTTTTGGTTTGTTTTTGTTTTCAGGGGACATTGATGCGCGGGCCTTAAGCCTCTGGCTGGCGTCGCAACGTGAGCAGTAGCATAAGTCTTGTAAAGCGTTTAGCAAACGTCATCTTCACTTATCATAACGCCACTCTGACATGTGAAGCCCAGTGGGCACAATATTCAAGAGAAACGAATATTCTGATGTTCAATCAACGTCATCTGCGTTTGATTCGACGTCTAACCGATTTATTTATTTAATTATTAGCTGTACCCGGCCATGCGTTGCTGTGGCTCAGCAACGCATGTGCTTTGCTAGGCCTCAGCAACCTTTCCCTGTCTCCCAGTCTTCCCTACCATTGGTACCTCCTCCGTCACCTCGTCCTCCCACAGTCTTCCCTACCATTGGTACCTCCTTCGTCACCTCGTCCTCCCACAGTCTTCCCTACCATTGGTACCTCCTTCGTCACCTCGTCCTCCCACAGTCTTCCCTACCATTGGTACCTCCTTCGTCACCTCGTCCTCCCACAGTCTTTCCTACCATTGGTACCTCCTCCGTCACCTCGTCCTCCCACAGTCTTCCCTACCATTGGTACCTCCTTCGTCACCTCGTCCTCCCACAGTCTTCCCTACCATTGGTACCTCCTTCGTCACCTCGTCCTCCCACAGTCTTTCCTACCATTGGTACCTCCTTCGTCACCTCGTCCTCCCACAGTCTTCCCTACCATTGGTACCTCCGTCACCTCGTCCTCCCACAGTCTTCCCTACCCTTGGTACCTCCTTCGTCACCTCGTCCTCCCAACTATTCCCCTCCGACTCCGTCCCTTTGTCCTCCCTACCATCTGCCACTCCAGCGTACCCTCGTCTTCCTAACCATTCCTCACTCCATCGTCCCCTCGTCCTTCCCCATCATCTCCCACTCCCCCATCAACTCGTCCTCCCTATCATCCTCCCCTTCCCCGTCCCCTCATCCTCCCCCACTCACCTATCCCCGTGTCCTCCCCACCATTACCCAGTCCTCTATCCCCAAGTCCACACCACCATCCCCCACTCCGTCTCTTCATCCTCCCCACTATTCCCCACTCCCTCGCATGATGCATTCCCAAATGATGTGAAGTTCCCATCATAAAATTGGAAAAATTCTATGATCTGAGGTTCCCATCACTGAAATATAAGAAAAACAATTAAAAAACGAAATAAAAAACAATGAAAAAATTAAAACATAAACTATTCTCACGAAATGAAAGTTATGGTGAACAACACAGCTAAAGTCCAATACAATGTCACACAAAATAATTAAATTAAAATGAAAATAAATCGAAATCTATGATAATTCAGTTTATCAATGCAATGGGAAACATTGAAATGGAATGGTAACATATTTAGTATTGCGTGTGTTGCTCTACAGCAACAGATGCTGTTTTTCAAAAATGCAGGTTTTTACCTGTCTCAGGCTTGATATTTATTTATTTATTTATTTATTTATATATATACAAGAAGGTACATTGGATTTGTGAGAATACATTGGATAGTACAGTATTTACATTCTTGTAAAGCCACTAGTACGCACAGCGTTTCGGGCAGAAACGCTGTGGGCTATACTTATACTCACGAAATGAACGGTATGGTAAACAACACAGCTCAATTCCAACGCAATCTCACACAAAATAATTCAGTCGAGATTAAAATAAATCGAAATCTATGAAAATTTAATTTGTCAAAGTAATCAAAAACAATCAGAAAAGAAATCGTAACATGTTTAGTATATGTGAGTGTTGCCATTATGTGCAACAGATGACGCTATTTAAAAAAAATCACGTTTTCATCTGTCACATTTATATACTAGATAAATTAGAATATGCGCATCTTCGAATGGAAAATTGTGTCAAAATTTCAAAACAATCGGTGAAGAACTTTCGGAGATTACAGGGTGTATTGATCTTACGTCCAACAGATGGCGCTGTTTAAAAAAACAACAACAGTTTTTTTCCTGTCACAGGTGAGTCATGTATATAGTAAATATATAAAAACATGCGTCTATTCGAACGCAACGTTGTACCAAAATTTCAAAGCAATCGGTAAAGAGGTTTCGAAGATTTCCCTCACCTGAAAAAACACTTGAAAAATACAGGTTTTCAAAAAGCATGTCTTTCCCCATCAGAGGCATGACATGCATATAATATGTATATAAAAACCTGCTCGGATGCGACTGGAACATTGTGTGAAAATTTCAAAGCAATCGGTGAAGAACTTTCGGAGATTAGCGATTTTGAGCAAACGAACATTTTCATTTTTATTAATATAGATGATATTTCAGTTCAGGTCGATTATATTTTTAATTATTATTTTTTATTTGTTTTTTATTTTACGAAATTTACTTTTAAAGTAACGTGAGAGAAATGTTTAATTATCAATTATAAAAAAAACGTTAACGGAAATGTTCAGGAATCTGAATTTTACGAATTAGAGCAAGGCATCAAAATGATGGCTCAGAGAATTTCTAGATAATGTCAAATGGTTAGAATAACACGAGAGAGCAAATATTAAGATAAAAAATTAGAACATAAAGTCTGTGTGGTCTACCAAGATCTCTGTACTATACTATACTAGGCGCCTAGAAATACATTATGCCACCATACTCCTCTCACAGCAGACACCACCGTACTATGCTACCATACTCCTCTCACAGCAGACACCATTGTACTATGCCACCATACTCCTCTCACAGCAGACACCACCGTACTATGCTACCATACACCTCTCACAGCAGACACCACCGTACTATGCTACCATACACCTCTCACAGCAGACACCACCGTACTATGCTACCATACACCTCTCACAGCAGACACCATTGTACTATGCTACCATACACCTCTCACAGCAGACACCACTGTACTATGCCACCATACTCCTCTCACAGCAGACACCACCGTACTATGCTACCATACACCTCTCACAGCAGACACCACCGTACTATGCTACCATACACTTCTCACAGCAGACACCACGGTACTATGCCTCCATACTCCTCTCACAGCAGACATCACCGTACTATGCTACCATACTCCTCTCACAGCAGACACCACCGTACTATACCACTATACCCCTCTCACAGCAGACACCACCGTACTATGCCACCATACTCCTCTCACAGCAGACACCACCGTACTATACCACTATACCCCTCTCACAGCAGACACCACCGTACTATGCTACCATACACCTCTCACAGCAGACACCATTGTACTATGCTACCATACACCTCTCACAGCAGACACCACTGTACTATGCCACCATACTCCTCTTACAGCAGACACCACCGTACTATGCTACCATACATCTCTCACAGCAGACAGTACTGTACTATGCTACCATACACCTCTCACAGCAGACACCACCGTACTATGCCACCATACTCCTCTCACAGCAGACACCACCGTACTATACCACTATACCCCTCTCACAGCAGACACCACCGTACTATGCCACCATACTCCTCTCACAGCAGACACCACCGTACTATACCACTATACCCCTCTCACAGCAGACACCACCGTACTATGCCACCATACTCCTCTCACAGCAGACACCACCGTACTATACCACTATACCCCTCTCACAGCAGACACCACCGTGCTATGCAACCATACTCCTCTCAAAGCAGACACCACCGTACTATGTCACCATACCCCTCTCACAGCAGACACCACCGTATTATGCCACTATACCCCTCTCACAGCAGACACCACGGTACTATGCCACCATACTCCTCTCACAGCAGACACCTCCGCACCCCGCCATGACGGCCGCTCGATCAACCAGACTCTGTGCAACTTGTCAAAGAGAAATTCTGCTGCGCTAGTCTGACACTCTGCTCCAGGATACGTCTGACGTATCGGCAGTTTCTTTA
>NC_091160.1:27774729-27869729 GCF_040958095.1 Procambarus clarkii
TCCAAAGAGTCAAAGTACTTCTCAAGAAACTTTGCAACATAATGGCAAATAATTCTTTGAAGATGCTAACTGTGCAGGCGATGAGTCACAATAACGTGGCTGAAGTATGTTGACCAGACCACACACTAAAAGTTGAAGGGACGACGACGTTTCGGTCCGTCCTGGACCATTCACAATCGACTTGAGAATGGTCCAGGACGGACCGAAACGTCGTCGTCCCTTCAATTTTTAGTGTGTGGTCTGGTCAACATGCTAACTGTGTTTACGTTCAGTAATACAAACTTAAATGTTCTCCAGAGCGAGCAAAGAATTATCAAGTATTCTTAAGGTGACATATATTAAATCACAATCTCAATTATAAAACAAAAAACTAATGGCAACAGGGTGGAACTTAACGTGAAATGATTACAGTAAGTTTTTACGAGCGTAAAACAGCGTTCTTGTTACATTATTTTGAGTGTCCAGCTGAGCATTGCAGTCACGTGTGCAACAAATTATTACTTAACTTCTTAGCTGATGAATTTATGTTAGCCTCCAGGGACACGGACACGGCCAAGGAAACTCAGAGACCCATGACTTAGTTGCCAGCTCGTGCGTGGACGAGCTTGCACCTCACCAGGTTAAAAAATGGGTTGCAACATAACACCGGTTAAAGGAAAAGGTTGCAACATAACACCGGTTAAAAAAGGTTGCAACATAACACCGGTTAAAAAAGGTTGCAACATAACACCGGTTAAAAAAGGTTGCAACATAACAGGAATTCAGTTAATTTTTTCCATTTGCTTAAAAATTTGGCTGAGGTTTCTTAGACCGATTGACTCAGGGAAATATTGTAATAAATTAAATAGTAATGCGCTTTTTTTCTACAAAGTGGTTATTTCTACTACAACAAAACAATCAGAATAAGGCAATGGGGTGACTTGACTGGGTGTTCTGGTGATTCATAGACACGGGCATGAACACCATTACCCGCAGATCACAGTGTAGGCGGGCCAGTCGTAAAATCCTGGTTGGGCACCAGTTCGGACCTCCAGAATCTTCAAGTGCATTCAGTACGATTTCGAGTGTGTTGGCTTTGGTCCTAACATAGCTGAGTGGCTTACAGCCGGTGTATAAATTGCAACAAGTCACTGATAGTTCGCATTCCTCCATCAGGCGTCTAGATGAATTGCTAGTTTAAGATAAGCACTCCCCCCCTCCTCTTTCTCTCTTTCTCTCTCTCTCTCTGTGACGTCATCCGGTGCTTTCTGGTATAAATAAAATATTCCTAAGTATACCCGTCATGCAAGTGGTGGGTGAGTATGGCTCAATGAGTAATGCTATTAAGGACAGCGATATTACCACGTAAGAGAGCGAGAAACTGAACACAGCGGGGATGAGAGAGATCCTGGATGCGCTCACAAAGCAGGCTCTCGGGCTCACAAGCGCTCATAAGCAAGATCTCAGGTTCACAAGCAGGTTCACAAGCGTTCACAAGCAGGCTCTCGCGCTCACCAGCAGCCTCTCACGCTCACAAGCAGGCTCTCGCGCTCACAAGCAGGCTCTCGTGCTCACAAGCAGGCTCTCGGGCCCACAAGCACTCACAAGCAGGCTCTCAAGCTCACAAATGCTCACAAGCAGGGTCTCGAGCCCACAACTGCTCGTAAGCATAGGGGGCCTCATAGCCTGGTGGATAGCGCGCAGGACTCGTAATTCTGTGGCGCGGGTTCGATTCCCGCACGAGGCAGAAACAAATTGGCAAAGTTTCTTTCACCCTGAATGCCCCTGTTGCCTAGCAGTAAATAGGTACCTGGGTGTTAGTTAGCTGTCACGGGCT
This sequence comes from Procambarus clarkii, assembly GCF_040958095.1. Taxonomy (NCBI): domain Eukaryota; kingdom Metazoa; phylum Arthropoda; class Malacostraca; order Decapoda; family Cambaridae; genus Procambarus; species Procambarus clarkii. The sequence goes on from NC_091160.1 coordinate 27,776,546, forward strand.
GCTTCCTGGGGGTGGAGGCCTGGTCAAGGACCGGGCCGCGGGGACACTAAAGCCCCGAAATCAACTCAAGATAACCTCAAGAAGCATGCTCTCAGGCTCAATACCTCTGAAAAGCAGGCTCTTGAGCTCACAAGTGCTCACAAGCAGGCTCTCGAGCTCACAAGCGCTCACAAGCAGGCTCTCGAGCTCACAAGCGCTCACAAGCAGGCTCTCGAGCTCACAAGCGCTCACAAGCAGGCTCTCGAGCTCACAAGCGCTCACAAGCAGGCTCTTTAGCTCACAAGCGCTCACAAGCAGGCTCTCGAGCTCACAAGTGTTCACAAAATATAATAACAGAATGGGTGACAATTGAATTAAGAAAATGCGACTCACGTCCCTAAACGATGACTCGTGTCCCTAAACGACAAGTCGTGTTCACCAACGTAACATTGTAAGAGGTTTTGGAGGAAGCGGAAATGTTCGAAGTTATTGCATGAACCCCGTTTAGCCTATTGACTAAGAGGTTCGTTAATCCGAGCCAGCGCCCAGTATTACGAGGCTGTTAACTTCACTCGAGTCACCGGCTAAATGACGAGTTTACCCATTGTGTTACAGCAGCCGAACATTCAATGTGTAGTCCAGTTAGCTATACAATTAGTGTGCAGTATAGTGACAATAATAAATATAGAACACTCACGATAACAATGAACTCTCGGATGTTATATACATGATAGTTCGCCTCGGTTTAGAACTAACATGTATCGTATTGCAAATCAGTGTATACATGATACAGGCTATAGATACATTTGATGGAATGACACGTACTGCAGAATTACGAACAAAAATCCTTTACCCAATCATAGAGACAATCACTATGCAGCTGAGAATACCCAGCGTATGGGTTCGAATGCTATTCAAGGCTGCTGTGGATTTTCTCAGAGAAAATTACATTAACTGATGGGTAATTACGATGACCTGATCAGGGACACACACCATGGGTCTGATGACCTGATCAGGGACACACACCATGGGTCTGATGACCTGATCAGGGACACACAACATGGGTCTGATGACCTGATCAGGGACACACACCATGGGTCTGATGACCTGATCAGGGACACACAACATGGGTCTGATGACCTGATCAGGGACACACAACATGGGTCTGATGACCTGATCAGGGACACACACCATGGGTCTGATGACCTGATCAGAGACACACAACATGGGTCTGATGACCTGATCAGGGACACACACCATGGGTCTGATGACCTGATCAGGGACACACACCATGGGTCTGATGACCTGATCAGGGACACACACCATGGGTCTGATGACCTGATCAGGGACACACACCATGGGTCTGATGACCTGGTAAGTGACACACAACATGGGTCTGATGACCCATGAACTTGATGATCCTGGTTCCGGTGTTGTGACGATGTCGATCTGCAAGTATGTCGAGGTGTTGGTCGATTTGAGTACAGAGGTCTTCGTCGATGTTGGTGTGTCTCCATTGGTCTGTAGCATGAAGTAAGTAAGTAATTATCAAAAAGAAGGCACCAAACCGGGAAGGCTATATAGCACCATCAAAGTGCGAAATAATCAGAGGGCGCTAAATATCACCATGAATGCCAATACGAGAACAGAAACGCATAAGGCGACCGATATCAAAAGTATCCGATTCACCAAGAATTCTATCAAGGGACAAGTGGCTGCGACGGACGGTCGGAAAGCAAGACACACACACACGTCCTGGAAGTCAGGACATTCAACAAGGATATGCACAACTGTAAGAAGGACAACGCAATTTGAACAATGAGGAGCCGGGCGGCGCTCCATTAAGTGACCGTGAGTTAATCGAGTATCGCCAATTCGCAACCTTGCTAGAGCAGTTTCCCACTGCCAGTTACGGTGGCAGTAGGAAGGCCACACGACACACTACGTTTGAGAGTACGCAGCTTGTTACCAACTACAGAAGACCAACAACCCAGCCAACGGGCAAGGATGGAGGAATGAATAACCAGGTAAACGTCGTAATAAGGAATACCTTTGCAGGAAACAGGACAAGAGCAGATAGCCTCTCCAGCGGCAGCATCCGCATGCTCATTTAAAGAAACATGAATATGGCTGGGAACCCAGCAAAACTCTATTGATTTAAATTTACTAAAAAAAGAAACAGCCAATGTTAAACCTCGATGACCACCGGATGGACAGGATTAAAGGACCCTAGAGCAATGAGGGCCCTACGAGAATCAACCTTCAACCACACCACAAAGGAGGATTGACAATGAGAAAGCAAGAGACAGAGAGCATAGATAATAGCATAAAGTTCTGCTGTGAAGATCCTAGCCTAAGAAAAAACCCAGAATAGCCCACACCGTTCACAGACTTAGACCCATCGGTGAAGATGGAAACAGAGTGGCAGTGCGAAGATGAGTGCTCAAGGAAAAGGTGTTTCAAAACATTTGGAGGGGTAATAGCTTTAGTGATGCGGGTCAAGGATGTACGAAACTTTGGAAGGGGGACTGTCCATGGGGGCAAGGAAGGAACAATGCGAGGAGAAACATTAGAAATACGAACAGAAAGAAAATCCTGTAAGAGAGATAGTCGGACAAAAAGAGGGAGGTGATGAAGAGGAACAGAGACCACAGGAGAGGTTGAAGTTAAAGCACGACAGAGTCGAGAGGAAGGATGTTGTAAGGACCGCGCAAGATAGGTAAGACACTAACGATCACGGCAGTCCTGGAGAGAGAGGAAGCCAGTGTCAACATGCAAGCTGAGGGCGGGAGTCGAACAAAAGGCACCAGAGCTGAGACGCAACCCAGTATGGTGCAAAGCATCAAGACGGAGAAGAGTAGAAGGAGAAGCAGAAGAGTATGCAGGGCAACCATAATTGAGTTTAGACAGGACGAGAGAGGAGTGCAAATAGAGGAGCGTGCGCCTATCCGCTCCCCAAGAAGTATGGGACAAAACCTTAAGTAGGTTAAGGGCCTTAGAGCATTCAACTCAGAGGTAAGAAATATGGGGTGACCAAGACAAACGTTTGTCAAAAATTAACCCCACAAGCTTAGCGGAATCCCTATACACAAAGGGATGACCATAAAGTGACAAAGAGGGACGAAGAACGACATGCTTCTGAGTAAAAGCCATAGCACAAGTCTTAGATGCAGAGAACTTGAAGCAATGATCAATGGCCCAAGACGACACGGCATCAATCTCAAGTTGAAGCCGCCGTTGAAGGAGAGGCGAATCATCACCCTGACAGCAAAGGGTCAGGTCGTCAACATAGAGAGCGGAGAAGACACCAGAAGGAAGAGAGGAAAGAAGACCGTTCAGGGCAACTAGAAAAAGAGTAGTGCTCAGAACACTACCCTGGAGAACACCCTCATACTGTCTAAAAGGGGCAAAGAGAGAGGTACCAAGCCAACATTGGAGGAAGAGAGAGATTCCCACGAAGGCCAAAAGAATGAAGTTGGGACAGAATATGATACCACCAGGTAGTGTGGTAAGCCTTTTCCAGGTCAAAAAGGACGGCAACAATGGAGGTCTTCACAGCAAAAGCAGTACGAATATAGACCTCCAAGTTCACCAGGACATCCGTTGTGCTGCGACACCTGGGAAAACCAGAATGAAAAGGGGAGAAGTGGTGATAGTGCTCTAAGAACCACATCAAACGAACGTTAACCATACGTTCAAAGAGCTTGCAGACACAACTCGTGAGGGCAATAGGGCGGAAGTCCTTGAGGGATGATCCGAAAGACCCTGGTTTCCAAACAGGGAGGACAACAGCATCGAGCCAGTCTTCAGGGATTGACGACGACTCCCAGACCCGATTGTACAGACTCAGTAAATACTGAGATGTGTACGGAGGGAGATGGTGAAGCATCTCATAATGAATGCCATCGGACCCTGACGCCGTAGAACCGCAGAGAGCTAGGGCTGACTGAAGCTCAGAGACAGAGAAGGGATCGTTACAGGGAAGGCGAAGATGGGTACAGAAATCTAATGGACGAGATTCAAGAATAGACTTACGAAGAAGGAAGGATTGGGGAAGATGAGAACCAGAACAGCAGATGAAAAGTGGGAATCCATTTTGGTCGCGATTTGCAATGGATCCACCACAAGAGCACCACGGAGGCAAAGGACCGGAGAGACATCGGGAACGAACTTACCCGCTATCCTGCAGATATGCTTCCAGACCAGTGGCAGAGGAGTTTTGGACGTAACGGTGGAGACATAAGACATCCAGCATACACTTTTAGCCACACGGGTGGTCCTATGGACCACCCACACTCGCCTTCCGGAGCAAAAGAAAAGACTCAACCGTCTGCCGGCGGCGGTGCCTTTTCCAGGCAGCACGCTTACAGCAGAGAGCCCGAGCACAGTCCATATTCCACCAGGGAACGCACTTCCGCGTTCCTCAAGGGGAAGAGTGAGGAATAGACGGAGAGCAGTGTCAAAGACAGTGTCATGAAAAAGATGGAGGGTGCTAAGGAGAAGCAGAATGGAGAGGTCGGAAATAATAGCACTGAGAGTAAAGAGGCGCCAGTCAGCCTCGGCAAACCGCCACCTAGAGAAAAAGAGAGGAGGGTGAAAAGAGAAAAAGGTAACAAGGACAGGAAAATGGCCACTGCCATGGAGGTCATCAAGGACCCGCCACCCGAAATCTAAGAAAAGGGATGACAAGCACAGGGAAAGATCTAGACAGGAAAGGGAGCGAGTCCGAGAGTCCAAATGAGTGGGCTCACCAGAATTCAGAAGAGACAGGGAAGAAGAGAGGATGAAAGGCTCAAGGATTCGACCCCGGGTGTTTGTCAGCACATCACCCCAAAGGGCATGTCGACAATTGAAATCACCCAGCAGGAGCACAGGCTCCGGCAAGGAGTCCAGGAGGTGTTTAAGATCGAGTAGAGAAAGTGGGACAGTGAGAGGGGGGGGGGGGAGATTAATGGGACAAATTGTGTACCATTTATGCACAAAGACACGGGCAGCAGAACAGTGGAGAGGCGATGAAAAAAATAAGGGGACGAAGGGAACATCAGAGCAAATCAAGAGAGCAGAAGAGTTTTGGGCCCCAGCAACAGCAGGGGGGGGGGGGGCCGGGAGAAAAAAATAACTATGGAAGCGACCATGAGGAGCACCAAGCATCAGCTCCTGGAGACAGACCCAAAGGGGCGAAAACTGTGAAATTAGAAGTTGGAGGTCAAGGAAATTGGCGTAATATCCACGGAAGTTCTACTGAAGAATAGACACTGGCAAAAACAGAAAGGATAGCAACAGAGAACATAGAAGAAAGAAAGGTGAAAAAGGAACACGGCACGTTGAAGAAGCACAGGGTCAGGATCAGGGTCAGCGAAGTTAGGGTTAGGGGGCATGGGTAAACTGAGTAAAGAATGAGGGAAAGGAGCGGGAGGACAGACCAGAGGTGGATGAGCAGGGTCCAGAAGAGGAGGAGGAAAAGGAGGAGGAGGAGGAGGACGAGACAACCGAGAGGGGCGGTGAAGGAGAGCAAGAGAAGGAGGAGCAGAAAGAGGGGAATGCACCTCAGCAAGGGCAGTAACCGAATCGGAACCTGGGGCCAAAGAAACCTCCACAGTAGGAACAGAGAGCTCTACCACCGAAACGAGAGGGGAAGGAACGATAGAATCAGAGACAGGGGGTGAAGAAGAAAGCGAAGTCTTTTTACCTACCGGGGAGGAGGAAGGAGAGGAGCCAGGTTTCCGCTTCTGACTCAAAGAAATAGGTGTCCCAGCAGCAATGTACTGGGCAACAGACTCTAGCGTTTCAATAGGAGAAGAAGAACGAGAGTGAACAACATGATCACCAGGAGAGCAATGGACATCGGCCCGCACAGTCAGGCGGCGTAGAGAGCCAAGAGATGGAGGATAATGATGGGAAGGAGGACCAGAGGGAGAGGAGAAAGAAGACACAGGAGACATGGCAGACTGGATATAAAGAAGGGGAACCCTAGACAGAAACCAGGAGGGGGGACCCTCCGGGACAGAATGGAAAGAAACAGGGGAGGAGGTGATGGGCGTGTCCAGGTCTAAAGCCTGGAAACAGTTGTGAGACTGAGGAAGGTGAGAAGGACGAGGAGAAAAAGAGCGCACCACGCTAGCATAAGAGATGCTAGCGAAAGTGGACAGATGATGAACTTGGCGCCTAGCCTCAGGAAAAGACAAACGGTCCCGGTGCTTCAAGTTGAGGAAGGCTGCCTCAAGTTTGTAATGTATACACGTGCGGGAGAAGGTAGGGTGGGCCTCACCGCAAATGAGGTAGCAGGCCCTGGGAGAAGTTCACTCCAACTTAGAGTGACCCTCGCCTCCACACATGGGACAGAGGGAGACAGGACTAGAGCATTTGAGGGCACCATGCCCAAACCTCCTGCACTTATTGCAGAGCCGAGGAGATGGAATATACGCCTGAACGGAGCATCTGGCATTAGTAAGAATGACAGAGGGCGGAAGGGTCCTTCCATCAAAGATAATCTTCACAACCCGAAGGGGCAGACGGCGACGACCACAAGGGGAACGAGTAAACGTATCCACCTGAAGGACAGAATGACCCTGGGCCTCAAGAATATGCTTGATAGCCTCATGGATATCAAGCATATTTCTAACACTTTTATACTTTTAGATTTCTAACACTGGTTGCAACATGGTGTGGGAGGAGAACAGTGCCATCACCGGCATATAACCGAGCGTTCTTGGAGACCCGAACAGGGGTCTCACCAATGCAAGGATAAGGCGGCCAAGCTGGTGGCAGCATCCTGAGAAGGAGCAGCAGCGACACGGGTACCAAAACGGGTGGGGTTGAAAGTAACAGAGGCATCTACTGAATCTACAAGATGCCTATGAAGGGAAAAATCGTCAGGAGGAGTTGAATCTAAAGCATGGAGGTCAAAGTACTTAGTCTACGTAGCAGGGCCAAACAAAGCATGGTATGAATTAGTATGGGAAGGGAGCATACGAGAGCGGCAGTGGCTGGGACGGAGATGAGAACTTTTAGAGAGATATGGGTCATAAGGCGCAGTAGTCACAATAAGTGATGGAGCAGTGCAAGGGGACGAGGCGGTCACCACAGAAGGCTTGGGACTCGACCCAACCACAGAGGAGGGAGGGGAGAAGGGAAGAAGAGTCCAGTCTGGGTCTAAACCGGGCCCTGTAGCGAGGGCTACAGCGTCCGGTCTTCCAGGACGGTCCGACTCAGGGGCCTGGTCACCCACCCCATGAGCCTGGGTAACAGAAGTCGTGTCGTCATCCATGCAGCAAACAATTTCAAAGGTTTGGGACCTGGAACCAAGGGATACCACCTACCAGGGTGGCCGAGCGCGGGCCAGTGCAGGAAGGGTGCGTCGTCCCCCAGCGGTGCTCCCCCTTCTCAACAGGGGAGAACCTACTACATCGTCCATTCTCCCATACTGGTGCTAAGACCCCATTCCCCCCTATCGTCCCAGCCTAGACATCCAACCATCTACTCAGGGCAGCCCATCACAGGCGACCCCTCCAGCGGGTGGTCCGATGGCTCACAAGGCCCCTACGTGGTGCTCTTCAGCACGTACACCACCCAAAGAGTGAGAAAAGGCCACCCACACCGGTCCCAGGGAGGTGTACGTGGCCCCTCACCACAGCAAGGAGGCACCACGGAGGGGCTGTAGCATGAAGTAGTGGCGTTTTGCTATCGTTAATCTCATTTTCTGCATTGCGTATCGTATTTCGAGACACATATATGGATAGAAAAGTGACAATGAAGTTTCGGAGCGTTGTCGATAATTCTCAAGTCGAAACTGAGGTAGAGTATGGAAGGATTCATTGTTTAATTGTTTTCCTACATGGCCCATAGTAGATATTACCAATATCCATCATTCAATTCATCACTGGATTCCTTACGTCTTTTCTCCGTGTAAAAAACAAATATTCAATCACAACGTCCTTAACTCTGAACATTTTATACTCAGTAATCGCCTGATTGACTTGAATCAGCAATTTAGGAAATTCATTTTCTAGATATAATCGCGAAAATATCCACTGATGATTTAACTTAGACCTGGGTTATATTCAGGACTTAAGTATACTTACTGCTTATGTAGTGGTCTAAATAGCTTAAGGACTATCCATATTTTATATTACTCTCGAGAGGGTAATATAGGCCTTAAGCATGATAACAAACCTATATCAAATACAATCGGAGCAATGTGTATATATATATACCTACCCAAACCCAATCAAATCAAACCTAACCTAAGCATAACCAAATATACTGAAGCGATGAGACTTTTTTATAGGTAAATATAAATTTGCTTTGATTTCATGTATTAAAGACAAAAGTTAACGTAAATTATTGGTGTTTGTTTTGCTTTATTAACTCTTTGTACAGAGGAACGTAAGATCATTGGGGTTAATAGTACATTGCAGGAAGGTAAGAGCAAAGTGTATGAGAACATACTGCAGGAACGTAAGAACAAAGCCTGTGAGAGGATATTCCAAGAACGTCAGAAAGAAAGTAAATAATGACACTAATGGTGATTAGTGGCGCCAGTAAGAGACAGGGGCTTCACGTACTCATCCTGTTCTCAGCCATCTTGTAGGTGAAGGCCTCGAGGGTGACGGGCTCGGAGTCGCCCAGGGAATTGGTGGCCACCACGTGTATCACGTAGTCGAGGCCTGGAGTGAGGCCTTCCAGGGTGAAGTTGGCCGAGTTCGAGGTCACCTTCGCCTGCCCCTGTCCCGTCACCGCCTCAAACACCTGCGGTAGAGGAGGGAAGATCAGTGCACGTGTGTATGAGGGAATGGAGAAGTGTGTCGTCTTTGGAGTCCCTCCTCATTGTGTCACTCAGCTGCAGAGAGGGAGAGAGAAGGGGATACATTTAGCTGCAGAGGGGGAAAAAGAAGGGGATACACTCAGCTGCAGAGGGGGGAGAGAGAAGGGGATACACTCAGCTGCAGAGGGGGGGGAGAGAGAAGGGGATACACTCAGCTGCAGAGGGAGGAGAGAGAAGGGAATACACTCAGCTGCAGAGGGGGGGGAGAGAGAAGGGGATACACTCAGCTGCAGAGGGAGGAGAGAGAAGGGGATACACTCAGCTGCAGAGGGGGGAGAGAGAAGGGGATACACTCAGCTGCAGAGGGGGAGAGAGAAGCAGATACATTCAGCTGCAGGGGGGGGGGGAGAGAGAAGGGGATACATTCAGCTGCAGAGGGGGAAAAAGAAGGGGATACACTCAGCTGCAGAGGGGGGAGAGAGAAGGGGATACATTCAGCTGCAGAGGGGGAAAAAGAAGGGGATACACTCAGCTGCAGAGGGGGGAGAGAGAAGGGGATACACTCAGCTGCAGAGGGGGGAGAGAGAAGGGGATACACTCAGCTGCAGAGGGGGGAGAGAGAAGGGGATACATTCAGCTGCAGAGGGGGAAAAAGAAGGGGATACACTCAGCTGCAGAGGGGGGAGAGAGAAGGGGATACACTCAGCTGCAGAGGGGGAGAGAGAAGGGGATACACTCAGAGTTGTGAGCCCGACCGACGTGCAGGTAATGTTAACCTCGCCCCTGTAGCAGAGAGCTGGACTGGAGGTCGAGGTCAGTTGGTGAGTAAACGAAATATATTTGTAATTTTGTTTTTGTTTTAGTTTTCTTATCGAAAATATGGTCATGAAAATCCATGCTAGACCGCTAGTGTTCCCTAGACTTTATATCATAATACAGCTGTTGTATAAGAAGAACTAGTTTTTGCATAATATATGTTTTTGAAACTTGGGCTTTGCAATACTGCCAAACTTCTAGTTTACAATACTATGAAACAAAAAAAAATTGTTTTTGTTACACATAAGAAAAACATTAAAAGATATATTTTACTTAATATAAAATAGATATAAAAAGAGGTTTGAATATTAACTAACAGCAAATATTGGCAAATTAAATTTAAAGGCTATAAAGATCAACCATCAACCACAGATCATCCAAAGATCTCACACAACCAGATCATCCAAAGATCTCACACAACCAGATCATCCAAATATCTCACACAACCAGATCATCCAAAGATCTCACACAACCAGATCAGCCAAAGATCTCACACAACCAGATCATCCAAAGATCTCACACAACCAGATCAGCCAAAGATCTCACAACCAGATCATCCAAAGATCTCACACAACCAGATCATCCAAATATCTCACACAACCAGATCATCACCTGAGAAATCTTAACAAGCAACACTGAAATAATCGACAGGTGAAACGTCAACAGACGACTGAACATCAGCCAGGTGCTACACACCAAAAAGTCAACCTGTAATCAACAAGCAGTTAACACATAATTGCATTCTACCCACTTCAAGACCCCGAACCAACACCGTGACAGTAGAAGCATGAACATAAGCATTTAATAGCCTATTAATATCCATTATGCTATTTATCCACTTGTTCATCTCAATCACGTCCTGTACCACCTCACCCAAGCAAAAATAAGCCTTGGCAAAACATGGACAAATTGTCTTTGAAATTGTAAAGAGTATTGTAAATTGTAAAAAAATTGTAAATAGGCGTCAGACAATAATAAATTGTGAAAATGAACTTTGAAGAGTTAATTTTTCAACTATATATATATATATATATATATATATATATATATATATATATATATATATAGTTGAGGTGGGTAGAATTCTACCCACCTCAAGACTCCGCTCCAATATAGAAGCATCAAGAAATATGGACCAACAGGCTTTCTACAAACACTTCTATTCAATACCCATTGTTTGTGTTCTGTCTTGTGTTGATACTTTTAATACCCTATTAATATTCCCTCTTGTTCTGTCTTGTGTTAATGCCACATCACCCCTCCCACCTCACTCAAATGTAGATATAAAATCGGAGATACGTAAGTTCTATTCAGTTGTGTATTTGTGAACTAAAGTCTTTGAAAATGTAATAAGTTTTACGAAACGCGCCCGTATCGCGTCAGACTAGAAATAAAAATGAATTTTGGAGAATTAATTTTTGATTTACCTCCAACAGTGAAGCGTAATGTACGAAAGATTGAGAAAATTCGTGTTAGAATTATTAATCTTACTTTTTCGGTCATATTTAATAATATATGTCTACAGGAAAGACTGCTACCAAAATATACTAATATATATATATATATATATATATATATATATATATCAGCGGATTAAGGCGTCCTGTAGATACCAGTTGCGTTGCTCCTGGGAGTATGGGTTCGAGTCACTTATGGGGGTGTGAGTTTTCAGTCACATATAGTCCTGGGGACCATTCAGGCTTGTTCGGATATATATATGTATATATATATATATATATATATATATATATATATATATATATATATATATATATATATATATACATATATACATATAAATATATATATAAAAGTTTGTGAGGGTACCACCTCTGGTGCCAATGTGGGGACCCATAGCCTCGAAGAAGAAAATAAAAAGTATTCAGAGAAGACCTTGTGGTTTCTCACTGAACACTAATATTATCTTCTACCACCCCCATTCTTTTGTATGTACACATATATATTTGTTTCATTTGAACTTTGTCACAAAAAAGGAGTTACATATAGGTTACAAAGATGGTTATCATAGGTTGTCGAGTTCCTCCAGCTCCTCAGATGGCGGGCAGGAACCCTGGATGCAGTGCGCATTTCCCCTCTGTATCGCCACGCTGAGGCGCTGGAAAAGAAAGCTGGCAGCTCTCGGGTCCCTTGTTGTTTCAATCAGCTTAGAACCCAGTACCTTATATATATATATATATATATATATATATATATATATATATATATATATATATATATATACACACACACATTTATATATTATTAATTAAATATGACCGAAAAAGTAACAAGGTGACATGTCGCCAATATATGTCATTCTTAAAAAAGACGAATATCTGGCGAAAATGAACCTCATACTCTCTGACCAAACTATATTCCAAAGGGTAACGAAGGACACTACAGCTGAATTGAAAGCAAAGGTCAACAAATTGATCGAAACTGTGAACGCCAAGAAATCCGGACTCCACCTGCCAAATATTTTTGGGGAATATAAACCTGGATACGCGTATGGAAATGTCAAGACACATAAGCCTGGAAACCCACTTCGGCCAATCATCAGCCAGATACCCACACCCACGTACAGACTGGCGAAACGACTCAACGGCTTGCTGACTCCTTATATCCCTTGCGCCTTCAGCCTGAAGTCTCCAAAAGAATTTGTTGACTTACTGCGGGGAACACGAGCCACAGGGATAAGAGCCTCGTTGGACGTAGAATCACTGTTTACCAACGTACCTGTGGATGAAACATTCGGGATGACAGCAAACAGAGTGTATCGTGATCCGGCCTGTACTCCTCTTGACATACCAGAAAACATTCTAAGGAAACTACTCCAAGCTTGTACTAAAGAGGCACCCTTCTTGAGCCCGGATGGGCACATGTATAAGCAAGTAGATGGGGTCGCCATGGGTTCTCCCCTAGGTGTCCTGTTTGCAAACTTCTACATGGGTACCATCGAGCAAAAAGTCTTAGTCGACATGAACTTGAAACCGGCCATATACTGCAGGTATGTTGACGACATTTTTACACAGGTACCTGATGTCAGACATCTGCAGGAGCTGAAGGAGGCGTTTGAGCAGAATTCTGTGTAGCGTTTCACTTACGAGATGAAGAAGGGTGGGAAGCTGCCCTTTCTAGATGTAACAGTCATGGAAAGGAGCGGAGGTTTCCACACTGCAGTCTACACTAAGGAAACAAACATAGGAATGTGCCTACATGCCAACAGTGACTGCCCAGACAGGTACATGAGGAGTGTTGTTAACGCTTATGTTGACCGTGCTCTCAGCCACAGCTCAGGATGGAAGCAAGTCGACGAAGAAATCTGTAGGGTAAGGCAGGTCCTAGTCAACAACGGCTTCTCCAATGGTTTCGTTGAAGACATAAGAAGGGAAGTGAAACGCCATGCAACCTCTGAAGAGACCACTAACACAACACCTATACCCCCTATTAGACTATTTTACAGGAACTTCTTTTCCACAGCTCACAAAACGGAGGAAAGGGTCCTGAAAGATATTGTTAATAGAAACGTTACCCCTACAGACAAAAATCAGAAGATACAACTGACGATTTACTATAAATCGAAAAAAACGGCCAGCCTACTCATGAGAAACTCTCCAGACACAAAGCAGAACGCTTTAAAAGAGACCAACGTCGTTTATGCATTCAAATGCCCTCTTGGGGACTGTAAGCCTAAAAAAACTCAGTATATAGGCAAGACAACATCTCTTTCCAGGCGATTAACGATGCATAAGTGTTACGGCCCTACTGGGACGCAACCGGGTTCTTCTCTGGTGGTATTAGAGTTTGGGTATCCGGCCCCAAGTTAGTAGAGGCTTTCAAGGGGTGTGTTCCGTAACACAAGTTAAATTAAAGGGGGAGGGATACAAATATTCCAGTTTTCTGATATATTTTCCACCACCAAATATAAATAAATAACAGTCACACGCGGGGATTATTACTACACAAAAATATATACAGTTGCGTCTTCCTCCGAAGACACTGGATGCTCAACGATGCTCACTCTGGGTAGCCCTGGTTCCTTCTTCCGTGGCCCACGAGGAATCCACGCTGACTACCCCGAATCTACCCTGGCCACAGGCCAGCCAAATCACAGTCCAGCTGGATGCTTCGTCGTGGAGGCCTTCAACCACAATCCAGCCTGTAGCTGGCAGGTACCGATCAGCTCCGCTGTATAGGCCACTCCACGACCGATACTTAGGGTTGCGAGCCCTAGCCAGGAACCTCGTGTGACTCGCTGGTCACTCTCCTCATACAGCACCCCAGTGGATGGTCTCTTCCACCAGCCAACCCCGGATAAGGTGATTCCCGACACTGCCACGCCTCAGGCAGGATTTTACTCTCAACAGAGTTCGTCCGGGGGTGACTCACAGCTTCTTCGAAGCAGACTGGTGAAGAGACCTTGGCTGCCTTGGGTAGATTGATCCGCCGTCCAACACTGCTGTCCCAGGTCGACTCTGAAACCAGACACGTCATCAGTACTGGGGATACTACCCGAGGCCACTAGGAAACATCACATACTAGCTTAGACAGAAACGTCCACCTATTTGCTCCATAGATGGCGTTCACTGTCTAAGCGCCACCTCACCAGAGGTCAGCAGGGACTACGTCATGAGCCGACTAGGATAGGAATCCAACACTTATTGCTGGCCTATCCTGTCACCACTAGATGGCGTCATCCATTTGGAGTGGGTTTCGGGAGCGGACTCACAGATGGCGTTGTCGTCACTGCTCCATGCTCCGACGCTGGACTCGGGTCCGTAACACCTCCCCACCAAAAAGAATTTGGTTTGGGTTTTATAAAAGAGAAAACAAACCAAATTTGTACGTTGGTACAACTCCGAACGGACTCACATAAACAATGGACTGGAGTGGCGAGGATGTCTTCTCCGCAAAACAGCCCTAATGGGAGATTCTGGCACAAGGAAAACTTGATCATAGGCAATGACTTGCCTGATGTAACTTCCCACAACCTCACTGAGATGTTAATCAGGGGCATAATGATCTCACGTGTCTTGAGTAAGGATCGGCACAGTGCGATCTGGGGTGAATCGACACCTCCCTGTGTCGTGGCACCGTTGGTGGCTGGTCGCAGACGGCATTTCTTATACCGGTCCGGTAGTCCTTCAGGGAGACGGGAACCTGGAATACAGGGGTCTGATAATTTGGAGTAACAGCGATAGTTGTTAAGTCAGTACTTACAGCATAACCGTCTATGTCCATACCTAGTCCCAACAGGGCTGCTTGTACATTGAAGATGGTGTTCGCTCTGCCACCGTCAGATAGACCAACGTTCCGTATAACGCTGAATCCAGGATCGGCAATCACGCGGGGGGTGTCAACCTGTCGGAAACAGTCACTCATAATATCATTTCTCCCATTCCCTGTATTCATCATCACCTTCCAGGTCCCTTCTTCGACTGCAACACTCACAGTGCAAGTCTCTAATCCCTGGGGGTCTCTTCGCGATGTTCAAAGGAGCTATCATCTGTCGGGTCGTTCACTGGTCCTTACTTAGAATATACATAAGAATTAAACAAAATACCACCAAGAAACATTTAGGAATAAGCTTCATGAGCCTATTACGCCCATAGCTGGCGATCTCCATTAGCTTGGCTTGGATCAAAGAGCGCACTAGAGCCTGCGCACCTACCTCACATACCTCTGACGTCTGGGAAATCTCTGGCCGGTTCAGTATACATTGTACTTTGCCATACCGCAAGTACTCATCCGCTGTCACTCCAGACTCTTGGGTATCCGTGGGTATTTGTACACGAGGCCTCTCCTCTTGCTCAGTCGCTTCTGTCACCATAAAATCATGTTTCTTGTCAGGAGAGGAATCAGGAGAACCTATTAGAATGCTGTCGATCTGTTGGGTAGAGGAAGGATTAAACAAGTTATATAATTGTACGTCCGCCTGTATCTGGATACCACTGTTTCCTGTTGTTACCTCAGACCTTTTTGTTGGTTCAGCTGACTCGTCATCAATCTTGAGATGATCGTCGTTCCAACCTGTCACCAAGTCGTTGGCTAGTATTACGTCAATCCCAGCTATAGGCAGGGTATCAACTACTGCCAACGCACATGTGCCGCTGAAGTAAGGCGAGTCTAGATGTACCGCCACTAAGGGGGGCAACGTACCGCGTCATAGGAAACCCAACCAGGACAACCTTTTGTCTCCCGTCTACACTCACTCCCTCGGGTAACGAGTCTCTCACGATCAGGGACTGGGCTGCTCCACTATCTCTGAGCACTACAACTGATCTACCAGTATGATCACTCGTTACATACCTGCCTGAAGTGTGAGGGGCGAACAATCCTAGTCCTTCCTGACTAGTCAGAGACTGGGTTCCTACTGGTTGTGTCACACAGCCCATCAGCATCACCTCCCTACGTGGACCGCTACCTCGTCTGCTTCGGCACATAGCAGCAACGTGTCCTTTCTGCCCACAAGTCCAACACACTACATTCCTCCTTGGACTACGGTGTTTCGGACTGCTAGGCCTAATCATTCGGGGGCTACTTGGGGGCGTCTTCATAGCGCTTTGTGGGACGGGTCTCTCTTCTTCTTCTTAACGAAGTTTGCCAAACAGACGTGGGTAATTCCTAGGGACATACCTAGTGGAAAACCTATGCGTCAAGATATATTCTTCAGCCATAGTGGCTGCTGCACTTGAGGTCTCTACCTGTTGCTCTTCTAGGTATGTCTTCAGATCTCCAGACAGACATTCCTTAAAATCCTCCAACAAAACGAGCTGTTCGAGTTCTTCTTTCGTCCTCACCTTCCGAGAGGCACACCACTCCTGGAAAAGCCGTTCCTTGAAGGTCGCGAACTCGGTGAACGTGTGCTCCGAGGTCTTTTTCAGGTTCCTGAACTTCTGCCTGTAAGCCTCAGGCACCAACTGGTAAGCCATGAGCATTACCTTCTTCACCTTGTAATTACTGGAGTCATCAAGGGACAACGTGGAGTAGGTAATTTGGGCCTTCCCAGTCAAGACGGACTGTATCATGATGGCCCAATTCTCCTTTGGCCATTCCAAAAAGGCTGCAACCTTCTCGAAAGCAGCGAAGAACTTCGAAACTTACCTTTCGTTGAATTTCGGGACCATTTTGGTATTCCTTACTGGATCGAAACCACTCGTTTCCGTTGTTTTCCTCCGACCACCTAATCGCAATACTTCTAGCTCGTGTCTCTTTCCTTTTCCTCTCTGTCTCGTCGTTCTTGCCTTTCTTTTTCCCTTTCTTCTCTTTCTCGCTCTTCTCTCTCTCGTTTCTCTTCTCTTTCTCGCTCTTCTCGTTCTCTTTCTCTTCTTTCTTCTCTCTCGCTCTTATTTCCTTTCTTGTCTTTCTTTTTCCTTTTCTTCTAATTCTAAACGCTTCATTTCCATTTCTTTATCTTTCAATTCTTGTTCTATTTCTAATTTCTTCCATTCTATCTCACGATTTATTTCTAAGGCACGCATTTTGACAGAAAGCTTATATTCAGTTCACCTGCATCACTTTCAATGTCACTAACTTTATCTTCCTTTTCAGTGGAAGCTACCACCTCACTTTCCTTTGAACTCTGTGCCTCACTTTCCTGTTTCTCCCCGGCCTTCAAATGTTTGTGAACCTTTGACAAGATCTCAACACGGGAGTCACTTTCACGTATTTTTATCTCCAGATATGCGCTCACTAGCACCAGTTCTTGCTTTCCCAGATATTTCAATCTGGCAAGACAGTCCTCCTTGTTCGGAAAGTCTTGAACATCGTCTAGATCTTCAAGGGTCACTTTTTCCGCCATTGTCACTTAAATGGTGCACGAACACTCAATACACCGCTTCACTTGAGCACTTTATCGCACCTAGCACCTCACTTTCCAATATTGCACGTAATCACACCGAGCACCGCACTCTACAATATTGCACTAAATCACACCGAGCACCGCACTCTCCAATATTGCACTAAATCACAGCGAGCACCGCACAGGACGTACAACGTACAAATAATTATAAACAGGGGGAATTATTTACAGGGGATTGTACTACATCACTACCCCTGTCAAACATACTCGACAAGGGGTCGGATCCCGCTGGGGATGCCAACTATGTTACGGCCCTACTGGGACGCAACTGGGTTCTCCTCTGGTGGTATTAGAGTTTGAGTATCCGGCCCCAAGTTAGTACAGGCTTTCAAGGGGTGTGTTCCATAACGCAAGTTAAATTAAAGGGGGAGGGATACAAATATTCCAGTTTTCTGATATATTTTCCACTACCATATATAAATAAATAACAGTCGCACGCAGGGATTATTACTACACAAAAATATATACAGTTGCGTCTTCCTCCGAAGACACTGGATGCTCAACGATGCTCACTCTGGGTAGCCCTGGTTCCTTCTTCCGTGGCCCACGAGGAATCCACGCTGACTACCCCGAATCTACCCTGGCCACAGGCCAGCCAAATCACAGTCCAGCTGGGTGCTTCGTCGTGGAGGCCTTCAACCACAATCCAGCCTGTAGCTGGCAGGTACTGATCAACTCTGCTGCATAGGCCACTCCACGACCGATACTTAGGGTTGCAAGCCCTAGCCAGGAACCTCGTGTGACTCGCTGGTCACTCTCCTCATACAGCACCCCAGTGGATGGTCTCTTCCACCAGCCAACCCCGCATAAGGCGATTTCCGACACTGCCACGCCTCAGGCAGGCTATTACTCTCAACAGAGTTCGTCCGGGGGTGACTCACAGCTTCTTCAAAGCAGACTGGTGAAGAGATCTTGGCTGCCTTGGGTAGACTGATCCGCCGTCCAACACTGCCGTCCCAGGTCGACTTTGAAACCAGATACGTCATCAGTAATGGGGATACTACCCGAGGCCACTAGGAAACATCACATACTAGCTTAGACAGAAACGTCCACCTATTTGCTCCATAGATGGCGTTCACTGTCTAAGCGCCACCTCACCAGAGGTCAGCAGCGGCTACGTCATGAGCCGACTAGGACAGGAATCCAACACTTATTGCTGGCCTATCCTGTCACCACTAGATGGCGTCGTCCATTTGGAGTGGGTTTCGGGAGCGGACTCACAGATGGCGTTGTCGTCACTGCTCCGTGCTCAGACGCTGGACTCGGGTCCGTAACAATGAGCAACAGGGCTCCATTAAGGAACATAGAATCTCTACCCACAACCAAACCATCACCAGAGAAATCTTAGCAAACAACATAGAAATCATCTATAGATACAGCAATAGCAGGCGGCTTGACATCTGCGAGGCACATGTATACAACGCTTTACAGCTGTAGAGGGTTCTCCGTCGGCTTCGGGCTGTTTTTGATAAGGAGTTCGGAAGTCTTCTTGGTTTTGTAGAATATGATCAGGTCTATATTTTGGTTAGGAATAATGCTTTTTACTCCATTACGGATTATTTCTTTCATTATTCTTTCCTCTTTTTATGTTCACTGTGTATGGTTGATTTGTAATATAATTTTATTGGAGGTATTGTGGTTTCTGTTCCAGGTTCAGGATTATACCAACGGTCCAGGTGTCTTCTTATTGCAGCTATTATTTCCGTGTTGCTATATCCGTTGTTCACCAATACCTGTGTTATTCTTTCAAACTCTCTACCCACTTTGCTCCATTCGGAGCAACGTGGGTAAGCGCTCGACGAATATAAGCATTGAGAACACTGGCTTTGTATCTTTGATACAAAGATTTAACTCAAATTTAAAAAACTTAACTCATACATAATAAAATTGACAGATTTATCATTTCATATGAAAAATTAGAAAAATATATAAATTCAGGAAAACTTGGCTTATTAAGCAAATTGGGCCTTGCATAGTAGGCCAAGTACGACGTTCTGGCTACTAGCTACAACATATATACATATAAATAAATAAATATATATATATATATATATATATATATATATATATATATATATATATATATATATGTATATATATATATATATATATATATATATATATATATATATATATATATATATATATATATATATATATGTATATATATATATATATATATATATATATATATGTATATATATATATATATATATATATATATATATATATATATATATATATATATATATATATATATATATATATATATATATGTCGTACCTAGTAGCCAGAATTTGCCTAATAAGCCAAGTTTTCCTGAATTAATATATTTTCTCTAATTTTTTTCTCATGAAATGATAAAGCTACCCATTTCATTATTTATGAGGTCAATTTTTTTTATTGGAGTTAAAATTAACGTAGATATATGACCGAACCTAACCAACCCTACCTAACCTAATCTAACCTATCTTTTTAGGTTAGGTTAGGTTAGGTAGCCGAAAAAGTTAGGTTAGGTTAGGTTAGGTAGGTTAGGTAGTCGAAAAATCATTATTTCATGAAAACTTGGCTTATTAGGCAAATCGGGTCTTGCATAGTAGGCTGAGAAGTGCGTTCTGGCTACTAGGTACGACATATATATATATATATATATATATATATATATATATATATATATATATATATATATATATATATATATATATATATATATGTCGTACCTAGTAGCCAGATCTCACTTCTCGGCCTACTATGCAAGGCCCGATTTGCCTAATAAGCCAAGTTTTCCTGAATTAATATATTTTCTCTAATTTTTTTCTTATGAAATGATAAAGCTACCCATTTCATTATGTATGAGGTCAAATTTTTTTATTGGAGTTAAAATTAACGTAGATATATGACCGAACCTAACCAACCCTACCTAACCTAACCTAACCTATCTTTATAGGTTAGGTTAGGTTAGGTAGCTGAAAAAGTTAGGTTAGGTTAGGTTAGGTAGGTTAGGTAGTCGAAAAACAATTAATTCATGAAAACTTGGCTTATTAGGCAAATCGGGCCTTGCATAGTAGGCTGAGAATTGCGTTCTGGCTACTAGGTACGACATATATATATATATATATATATATATATATATATATATATATACATATATATATATATATATATATATATATATATATATATATATATATATATATATATATATATATATATATATATATATATATATATATATATATGGGAGACATTGCACAGGGCCTCCTGGTGGAACTAACTAGATTCGCCAACACATGTCTAGCTGGCAACATACCAGAGACCATACGGCCTCTCTTTTTTGGCGCTACCCTCTGTGCCCTGAGGAAAAAAGATGGAGGAATCAGACCGATAGCTGTGGGAAATTCACTCCGGCGTCTCGTCGCTAAGGCTGCTGCTAGAGCAGTTAGTCAGGCAGCAGCCGACATGCTGAAGCCAAAACAGCTTGGGTTTGGCATTCCCCAAGGATGTGAGGCAGCGGCTCATGCAGCTAGAGCCTACATTGCCAACATTACGAATGAAAAAGCCCTGATAAAGCTGGACTTCAAAAATGCTTTCAATCTGGTTAGAAGGGATGCAGTACTCAGTGCAGTTCATCGCCTTTTTCCTTCCCTCTACCCGTTTGTAAACTCATGCTACAGCAAGAATCTAACTCTGCTTTTTGGGGAACATGAAATTGAATCATAAGAAGGTGTCCAACAGGGTGACCCCCTTGCTCCTTTTCTTTTCTGCCTATTTATCAAGGAAGTCACCGATAACCTGTCCAGTGAGCTCAACATTTGGTTTTTGGACGATGGTACTCTAGCCGGCTCCCCAGCCTCACTCTTGGACGACATAAGAATAATTCAGGAGCAAGGAGCAAGCCTAGGCCTTACCCTGAACCCTTCCAAGTGCGAAATAACCTCCACCAACCAGCACATAATAGAGCAAATAAAGGTTGTTTTGCCTGACATTCATACAACCAACCCTGAGGACAGCACACTCCTAGGTGCTCCTCTTGGAAGGAATGCCATCGACGGGGTCCTTGGTAAGAAGATCACTGACCTGAAGAGGATGAACGAGAGGACTGAAGACATCGATGCTCATGATGCACTTTACCTCTTCACCAGATGCTTGTCCCTCCCCAGGCTGACCTACTTTCTAAGATGTTCGCCATCTTTCAACAATATTAAATTAGAAGAGTACGACAGCTTGCTGAAATCAACACTAGAAAAAGCCCTCAATCTTTCCCTCAGCGACTTACAGTGGAAACAGGCCTCCCTTCCTGTCAGACTCGGGGGCCTTGGCGTGTGCACAGCAACACAAATTGCTGTACAAGCGTTCCTGTCCTCTTCAGTGGGGTCTGACAACTTGGTGAAGGAAATCCTACCTAAGCATCTAGTTCAACAGGCAGGGGTGCATGATCCCAGCTTCACAGACTGCACAACCAAATGGGTCTCTCTCGCAGGACCAGCACCCCAACCACCGCCTTCTGAAGCCCATAAGCAATCCAGCTGGGATCGCCCCATTGCCGACCAAGAAGCTGCGACTTTGCTAGAAGCTGCGACAACACCACATAACACTGCCCGACCTAGAGCTGTAGCAGCTCCCCATGCAGGTGATTTCCTATTAGCAACCCCAATGTCAGCAACCGGCACCCGTCTCACACCGCAGGCCCTCCGAATTGCCGTGGCTCTCCGCCTCGCTGCCCCAATCCACACCGAATACAGGTGTATTTGCGGCGAGGCAGAGGCCGACAGATACTGACGGCATTGCCTTCTCTGCCAAAGGACAATAGGATGGCATGCAAGACACGGCGAGGTCAATGACATTATTAGGAGAAGCCTTACCACAGCCGGTTGTCCAACAGAGAGAGAGCCCCGTTACCTAATGTCCAGCAACTCTGATGAGCCTGTTGGTCGCCCAGACGGAATCACGGTGAACCCCTGGAAGAATGGTAGACAGTTGGTGTGGGACTACACTTGCGTTTCAACTTTAGCCAATACCTATGTTGACTTCAGTGCTACACAAGCAGGAGGAGCTGCCAATCACCGGAAAGCGGCCAAGTCACGTAAATACAGAGACCTTGAGCACCACTACAATTTTGTCCCCATTGCCTCAGAGACACTTGGTGCCTGGGGTAAAAGTGCTGCTAGCTTTTTGAAGGAGTTGGGGTCTAAGCTAATAGAAACAACTAGAGACCCTAGAGCTGCCAGTTTTCTTTTTCAGCGCCTTAGTGTGGCAATCCAGAGAGGAAATGCTCACTGCATCCATGGTTCCTGCCCGCCATCTGAGGAGCTGGAAGAGCTGTACAGCTTGTGACAAGCAGCCTTGCACCCTGCATGTAATCAATATTGTAACTTTTTTTGTGTAATGACATTTTCAAATAAAGTTAGATAAATATACACACATACCAAAAGAATAGGGGTGGTATGAGAAGAAAATACCAAAGTGTTCAGTGAGGATCTACAAGGTCTTCTCTGAGTACTCTTTATTTTCTTCTCCGAGGCTATGGGTCCCTACACTTGCACCAGAGGTGGTACCCCTTCTAGGTTTAAATATATATATATATATATATATATATATATATATATATATATATATATATATATATATAAATATATATATATATATATATATATATATATATATATAAATATATATATATATATATATATATATATATATATATATATATATATATAAATATATATATATATATATATATATATATATATATATATATATATATATATATATATATATATATGTCGTGGTACCCCTTCTAGGTTTAAATATATATATATATATATATATATATATATATATATATATATATATATATATAAATATATATATATATATATATATATATATATATATATATAAATATATATATATATATATATATATATATATATATATATATATATATAAATATATATATATATATATATATATATATATATATATATATATATATATATATATATAAATATATATATATATATATATATATATATGTCGTACCTAGTAGCCAGAACTCACTTTTTGGCCTACTATTCAAGGCCCGATTTGCCTAATAAGCCAAGTTTTCCTGAATTAATATATTTTTTCTAATTTTTTTCTTATGAAATGATAAAGCTACCCATTTCATTATGTATGAGGTCAATTTTTTTTTATTGGAGTTAAAATTAACGTAGATATATGACCGAACCTAACCAACCCTACCTAACCTAACCTAACCTATCTTTATAGGTTAGGTTTGGTTAGGTAGCCGAAAAAGTTAGGTTAGGTTAGGTTAGGTAGGTTAGGTAGTCGAAAAACAATTAATTCATGAAAACTTGGCTTACTAGGCAAATTTGGCCTTGCATAGTAGGCTGAGAAGTGAGTTCTGGCTACTAGGTACGACATATATATATATATATATATATATATATATATATATGTCGTACCTAGTAGCCAGAACGCACTTCTCAGCCTACTATGCAAGGCCCAATTTGCCTAATAAGCCAAGTTTTCCATAATTAATATATTTTTTCTAATTTTTTTCTTATGATATGATAAAGCTACCCATTTCATTATGTATGAGGTCAATTTTTTTTTATTGGAGTTAAAATTAACGTAGATATATGACCGAACCTAACCAACCCTACCTAACTTATCTTTATAGATTAGGTTAGGTTAGGTAGCCGAAAAAGTCAGGTTAGGTTAGGTTAGGTAGGTTAGGTTGTCGAAAAAATATTAATTCATGAAAACTTGGCTTATTAGGCAAATCGGTCCTTGCATAGTAGGCTGAGAAGTGCGTTCTGGCTACTAGGTACGACATATATATATATATATATATATATATATATATATATATATATATATATATATATATGTCGTACCTAATAGCCAGAACGCACTTCTCAGCCAACTATGCAAGGCCCAATTTGCCTAATAAGCCAAGTTTTCATGAATTAATGTTTTTTCGACTACCTAACCTACCTAACCTAACCTAACCTAACTTTTTCTGCTACCTAACCTAACCTAACTGATAGAGATAGGTTAGGTTAGGTTAGGTAGGGTTGGTTAGGTTCGGTCATATATCTACGTTAATTTTAACTCCAATAAAAAAAAATTGACCTCATACATAATGAAATGGGTAGCTTCATCATTTCATAAGGAAAAAATTAGAAAAAATATATTAATTCAGAAAAACTTGGCTTATTAGGCAAATCGGGCCTTGCATAGTAGGCTGAGAAGTGCATTCTGGCTATTAGGTACGACATATATATATATATATATATATATATATATATATATATATATATATATATATATATATATATATATATATATATATATATATATATATATATATATATATATATTGAGAGATCGATGTAAATAGAGGGAGAGAGAGAGAGAAAGAAAGAGTAAGAGAGATATTGAGAGTTCGTGTGTGTGTGTTTTAACAATATC
This sequence comes from Procambarus clarkii, assembly GCF_040958095.1. Classification (NCBI taxonomy): domain Eukaryota; kingdom Metazoa; phylum Arthropoda; class Malacostraca; order Decapoda; family Cambaridae; genus Procambarus; species Procambarus clarkii. Next base: position 27,801,445 of record NC_091160.1, read on the forward strand.
ATTAGACCCTTGAAACTGTGCCGTGTATCAAAAGTATACACTAAAAATTACGCGGGAATTAACCATAAACCCTGCAAATGACCATTAATTAGTTAACAAGATGTAAAATTCAAATCATTCTTATCAGCATAATTTTCATATGAATCTCATTAAAGCAAACTGAATTTTGTTCATTTCTTGTGCTCACAGACCTTCATTTACACACTGGAGAATCACACTGTCGATAATGTGAGAAATCTTATAATTGGGAAATCATATGAGGTATAATGTGACAATGGAGGTCTGTCAACTAAATTGGGTGCCCGTTTTAAGTAACTTATGTACTCGATCGGCAGTTCGGTACTCGGCATTTTCCATTTTTTTTGAAGTGATGACTACATCCTAGTCCTCATAGTTATGTCATCAGAGCGGCGAAGGTCGCTCTGTGTTTGATCTCACTGCTCGAGCTCTGTTGGTCGGAGTGGTTTTGAAACCGTTATCTGAATCCGTCCTGATGTCCCTTTTCGTTGTCGTCATTATCCCCTCAAAGTGAAATAAATTGAATAAAATTATATTACCTACAGCTGCAATGTATCAAATAAATAAAATATGGAATGTTGTTCTCCGAAAAGGTCCCCGGTTTAACTCCGGTTTTGAACCTCCAGAACTTCCAAGTGAATTCAGTAGAGTTCAGGGTTGGTCGACTTTTGTACCATCTTGCAGCCCATCCTTGCATATTACATCCTTTCTTGTTAATTTAGCCGCCTGTTTATGAGTGTAAAACTGTTTACCCACGTCTCACAACTGATGACGTCCGAACACTTCCGGAACAAGTGCTTCGCTCACGTCTTCTATTCGAACCACAATTATGTAAATGCAGCAACACGTTCTCCAAACAAAGACAGAAAAGTGAATCCATGCACCCGCCAAACCCCCTGTTTATGAATGAAAAACGGTTTACACACTACTCACAACTGATGACGTTCGAACAGTTCCAGAACAAATGCTTCGCTGACTAATTTTGTTCGAACCACAATGCTGTAAATGCTTCACCCACGTACTACAAATACAAATAATCGCCAACAGAACCTAAACACCTAACCTGACCTAAACAGGGCCTAAATATGGATAAAATTGTAATATAAAATTTTTTAAATTTATATATAAGAAAATTCCTGTTTTGATTGACTAGCATGTCAAATTTATGAATGCGTCTTTGGGGTCGACCGCTGGGTGGAATGAACTTGGTTTGAGGACGGGTTGTTAGATACAAATAATCGCCAACGGAACCTAAGCAACTAACCCAATCTACGCCGACTATACATAGAATATTTATGAATAATAAAATTAATTTATATATGAGAACAAAAAATTTTTTAATTCACAGTTTGTTAAAATTTATGAATGCGTTTGGGGAGGACGGCCGCTGCTTTAACCTGTCTAGTGTGAAGACGGGTTGCGTCCTCACACTAGGCTGTTTAAAGCAGCGGCCTTCCTCTGTTTATTACCCATCATAATTTTGTTGATCTCATGCTAACTTCTGAGTACTTTAAGCTCTTACGTATTAATCAGATGAATTGGCTTATTTTGAAAAGTTATTGAACTACTCTTTATGACAAATTAAATGCAAATGAATTTAAAATAATCATTTAGGAACAATTATTGGAGATATTTCTCTGTGTTCTTAGCCGTCAGGAAATCAAACGAATGAGTACAGTTATTCAAAGTTTTATTAAGTCATTAAGTGTCATTAAGTGTATTAAGTTAGTAAGTGGCTAAACAACTAATGAATGATTCCACGAGCCCTAAGCCCAGTTGCTCCGAGCTGGTCAGGGACAGGAGTAGAACTCTCAATATATTCCACAAAATTCACGCTGCAGAGAGTAAGTATACGCAAGTATACAGACTTCAGGTATTACTAAACCAAAATATACATGTATCTAAACGTACTTTCCCAAATGCATACATCACAGAGAGTTGTGCCCCATGGACATATGTATTACCCCAGAATACTCACCTGAAGCATACACACACGCAGCAGAGAATACCCTGCGCATGATTATACACATTGCCGAGTTATTATAAGTATATACATAAGTATATAGGAAGTATGAAGGAAGCTTGTAGGAAGTACTCGCCGCAAATCCACACATTCCAGATAGTACTCACCAAAGCATGCGTACTGCAAAGACTACTTACAGCGAGTATACACGCTGCAGAGACTATTCCCGGCTAGTATACACACTACAGCATTGCAGACAGTTTTGACAGCAAGTATATACATTGCAGAGAATAATGACCGCAAGTATCACACTGCAGAGAATAATGACAGCTAGTATACACATTGCAGAGAATAATGACCGCAAATATACACATTACAGAGAATAATGACCGCGAGTATCACACTGCAGAGAATAATGACAGCTAGTATACACATTGCAGAGAATAATGACCGCAAATATACACATTGCAGAGAATAATGACCGCGAGTATCACACTGCAGAGAATAATGACAGCTAGTATACACATTGCAGAAAAAAATAACCACAGGAATACAAACTGCAGAGAGTAATGACAGCATGTACACGTTACAGAGAATAATGACCGCAAGAATACACATTGCATAGAGTACTAACCGCAATTATACACATTGCAGAGAATAAAGACCACAAGTATACACAATGCTGAAAGTTCCGACCGCAAGTATACACTTTGCAGAGAGATCTGACAGCAAGTATACACATTGCAGAGAGTAGTAATCGCAGTTATACACATTGCAGATAGTTCTGACCGAGAGAATACACATTGCAGAGAGTAGTGACCGCATACATGCTCTTTAAAGAGAGATCTGACCGCAAGAATACATATTGCAGAGAGTTCTGACAGTATGTATACACATTGCAGAGAGTTCTGACAGCATGTATACACATTGTAGAGAGTTCTGATAACATGTATACACATTGCAGAGAGTTCTGACAGTATGTATAAACATTGCAACGAGTTCTGACAGCATGTATACACATTGCAGAGAGTTCTGACAGCATGTATAAACATTGCAGAGAGTTCTGACACCATGTATACACACTGCAGAGAGTTCTGACAGCATGTATACACACTGCAGAGAGTTCTGACAGCATGTATACACATTGCAGAGAGTTCTGACAGCCTGTATACACATTGCAGAGAGTTCTGACAGCATGTATACACATTGCAGAGAGTTCTGACAGCCTGTATACACATTGCAGAGAGTTCTGACAGCATGTATACACATTGCAGAGAGTTCTGACTGCATGTATACACATTGCGGAGAGTTCTGACAGCATGTATACACACTGCAGAGAGTTCTGACAGCATGTATACACATTGCAGAGAGTTCTGACAGCATGTATACACATTGCAGAGAGTTCTGACAGCATGTATACACACTGCAGAGAGTTCTGACAGCATGTATACACACTGCAGAGAGTTCTGACAGCATGTATACACATTGCAGAGAGTTCTGACAGCATGTATACACATTGCAGAGAGTTCTGACAGCATGTATACACACTGCAGAGAGTTCTGACAGCATGTATACACACTGCAGAGAGTTCTGACAGCATGTATACACATTGCAGAGAGTTCTGACAGCATGTATACACACTGCAGAGAGTTCTGACAGCATGTATACACATTGCAGAGAGGTCTGACAGCATGTATACACACTGCAGAGAGTTCTCACAGCATGTATACACATTGCAGAGAGTTCTGACAGCATGTATACACACTGCAGAGAGTTCTGACAGCATGTATACACATTGCAGAGAGTTCTGACAGCATGTATACACACTGCAGAGAGTTCTGACAGCATGTATACACACTGCAGAGAGTTCTGACAGCATGTATACACACTGCAGAGAGTTCTGACAGCATGTATACACACTGCAGAGAGTTCTGACAGCATGTATACACACTGCAGAGAGTTCTGACAGCATGTATACACATTGCAGAAAGTTCTGACAGCATGTATACACATTGCAGAGTTCTGACAGCATTTATACACACTGCAGAGAGTTCTGACAGCATGTATACACATTGCAGAAAGTTCTGACAGCATGTATACACACTGCAGAGAGTTCTGACAGCATGTATACACATTGCAGAGTGTTCTGACAGCATGTATACACACTGTAGAGAGTTCTGACAGCATGAATACACACTGCAGAGAGTTCTGACAGCATGTATACACACTGCAGAAAGTTCTGATCGCACATTTGCTCCTCCCGGCAAAAAACACTATATTATACATAAAATTTGAGATCTCCGACAACTGTATAAAAAACAAACTTAATAACGCTTTTCTAAAAACTGCCGGAGCGCAGCGCTGGTGCTTAGCTGAGAGACGCAGCTAGAACGAGAGTAAGCGTATAACGCGAGCAGGTGTGTGTAACGAGAGCAGGTGTGTGTGTAGAGAGCAGGTGTGTGTAACGAGATAAGGTGTGTGTAACGAGAGCAGGTGTGGAACGAGATGGGGGTTCTAGGTACGCAGGAGAACGCCAGAGATAAAAGTATTTGTTTACGCAGTGGAAAGGGCCACTTTAGTTGACTAGTGGCGGGGAGGAAATTGCTGCTGCATCCCCCCCAAACGACCCACCATGTAAACATATATATATATATGTGTAAACATATATATATATATATATATATATATATATATATATATATATATATATATATATATATATATATAAATATATATAAATATATATATTTTTTTTTTTTTTTTTTTTTTTTTTTATCATTATATATATATATATATATATATATATATATATACATATATATATTTACTTTATTTGAACTTTGTTACAAAAAAGGAGTTACATATGGGTTACAAAGATGGTTGTCATAGGTTGTCGAGTTCCTCCAGCTCCTCAGATGGCGGGCAGGAACCCTGGATGCAGTGCGCATTTCCCCTCTGTATCGCCACACTGAGGCGCTGGAAAAGAAAGCTTGCAGCTCTCGGGTCCCTTGTTGTTTCAATGAGCCTAGAACCCAGTTCCTTCAAAAAACTGGTAGCACTTTTACCCCAGGCGCCGAGCGTCTCAGAAGCAATGGGGACAAAATTGTAGTGGTGATCCAGTTCTCTATACTTACGGGATTTGGCTGCTTCCCTGTGGGTGGCAGCGCCACCTGGTTGTGCAACACTGAGGTTAATGTAGGTGTTAGCCAGGGTTGATACGCACGTGTAGTCCCATACCAACTGCTTGCCATTCTTCCAGGGGTTCACTGTGATACCATCCGGGCGACCAATAAGAGCATCAGAGTTACGGGGCGTTAGGTAACGGGGCTCTCTTTCAGCTGGGCATCCAGCTGTAGTGAGGCTCCTCTTGATGATGTCGTTAACTTCACTGTGCCTCGAGTGCCATCCCCCTGTGCTTTGGCAGAGTAGGCCATGGTGACCGTACCTGTCAGCCACCACCTCGCCGCAAATACACCTATATCTGGTGTGGATTGGGGCAGCAAGGCGGAGGGCCACAGCAATTCGGAGGGCGTGTGGTGTGAGACGCGTGCCAGTTGCCGACATTGGGGTTGCTAACAGGAAATCCCCTGCATGTGGTGCTGCTACTGCTGTGAGGCGAGCAATGTCGTGTTGTGTTGTTGCAGCACCCAGGCACTCTGCAGCAACTTGGTCTACAATGGGACCATCCCAGCTGGATTGCTTGTGGGATTTTGGGGATGGTGGTTGAGGTGATTGGCCTGCACGAGAGGCCCACTCTGTGGCACAGCGTGTAAAATTGGGATCATGTACACCTGCCAGCTGATGTAAGTGGGCAGGTAGAATTTCCTTCACAAGGTCGTCGGATGCTGATAAGGAGGACAGGAAGGCTGGAACAGCGATTTGCGTTGCTGTTCGAACTCCGAGGCCCCCAAGTCTTACGGGAAGAGAGGCTTGTTTCCACTGTAGGTCATCGAGAGAGAGGTTAAGGGCTTTTTCTAGCATTGATTTCAGTAACCGGTCATACTCACTTAGTTTTTGGCTACTGTAAGATGGTGAACACCTCAGAAAGTAGGTTAACCTGGGGAGGGACAGACATCTGGTGATGAGGTAGAGTGCATCATGAGCATCAATATCCTCAATCCTCCCATCCATCCTCTTAAGGTCGGCGATTTTCTTATCAAGGACCTCATCGATGGCTTTCAACCCCAGGGGAGCTCCTAGGAGTGTGCTGTCTTCAGGTTTAGTTTTATGGATATTTGGCAGAAGACCCTCTATTCTCTCTACGATGCCCTGGTTGGAACATATTATTTCACATTTAGAAGGGTTCAGGGTGAGGCCTAAAACTGCACCTTGCTCCTGGATTTTTCTGATGTCCTCCAGGAGGGAGTCTTGGGAACCAGCTAGGGTACCATCATCCAAGAACCAGATGTTAAGCTCGCTGGACAGGACCTCTGTGACTTGTTTGATGACTAAGCAGAAAAGGAGAGGAGCGAGGGGGTCACCCTGTTGGACGCCTTCTCGCGAGTCAATTTCATGTTCGCCAAAAAGTAGCTTAAGATCCATACTGTAGCATGAATGTACAAAAGGGTAGAGGGAAGGGAAATGACTATGAACCGCACGGAGTACAGCATCCCTCCGCACCAAATTGAAGGCATTTTTGAAATCTAGCTTGATAAGGGCCTTTTCGTCTGTGATGTTGGCGATGAAGGCTCGAGCTGCATGGGCTGCCGCCTCACACCCTTGTGGAATGCCAAACCCGAGCTGTTTTGGCTTCAGCATGTTGGCCGCTGCATCACTAACTGTTCTTGCAGCTGCCTTTGCGACGAGACGCCGGAGAGAATTGCCCACAGCTATTGGCCTGATCCCTCCATCCTTTTTCTTTAGAGCACAGAGAGATGCTCCAAAAAAGATAGGTCTTATGGACGCTGGTATGTTGCCAGCTAGACATGTGTTGGTGAATCTGGTTAGTTCCACCAAGAGGTTCTTTGCAATGTCACCCAGTGCAGGGTTGAGCATTTATATATTTATATATATATATATATATATATATATAAATATATATAAATATATATTTATATATATATATATATATATATATATATATATAGGTTAGGTTGAGCATTTATATGAGCAACCCCAGTGCAGGGTTGAGCAATATATATTTATATATATATATATATATATATATAAATATATATAAATATATATATATATATATATATATATATATATATATATATATATATATATATATATATATATATATATATATATATATATAAATGAATTTTGGAGAAGTGATTTTTGATTTACCTCCAACAGTGAAGCGTAATGTACGAAAGATTGAGAAAATTCGTGTTAGAATTATTAATCTTACTTTTTCGGTCATATTTAATAATATATATATATATATATATATATATATATATATATATATATATATATATATATATATATATATATATATATATATATATATCGTACCTATTAGCCAGAACGCACTTCTCAGCCTACTATGCAAGGCCCGATTTGCCTAATAAGCCAAGTTTTCATGAATTAATATATTTTCTCTAATTTTTTTCTTATGAAATGATAAATCTACCCATTTCATTATGTATGAGGTCATTTTTTTTTTTTGGAGTTAAAATTAACACAGATATATGACCGAACCTAACCAACCCTACCTAACCTAACCTAACCTATCTTTATAGGTTAGGTTAGGTTAGGTAGCAGAAAAAGTTAGGTTAGGTTAGGTTAGGTAGGTTAGGTAGTCGAAAAAACATTAATTCATGAAAACTTGGCTTATTAGGCAAATCGGGCCTTGCATAGTAGGTAGAGAAGTGCGTTCTGGTTACTAGGTACGACATATATATATATATATATATATATATATATATATATATATATATATATATATATATATATATATATATATATATATATATATATATATATATATATACATAACGTAGTCTTCACAAATATAGCAAGCAACGAAACATAAATATACTAATTGACACATACGGGAGGTGACAGCAGAATGAGGCTGGCTTTCAGGATTTATGTGTCGAGGAAAAGTATTTCTCAGAGATGTATTTTGTGTTATTGACGATAAACAGCGCTAGATCTGTATTTTCATATTGATAGACTCGTAAGATGCATTGGCACTTGAGCAATTCTCATGACATCAATTGCCACTTTTTTATTATATGACCAGATATAATTTGTTGATATGATCAAGATATGATAATCTCGAGTTATAATTTGATATGATGAGGGATACTAATATATATGATGAGCTTTACTATGATATGATGAGTTATAATATGATATGATAACGCGTTATAATATGATCCTGAGTTATAGGTTGATATGAACACGAGTTTTAGATTGATATAATCAAGAGTGCGATTGTTAGAATCACAAATTGAACAATTGCAGCTTACTTTTCGAAATAGGTTGAATATCATTTAAAATACCACGTATCAAAGAGCAACATCTATATTGAAATGTTTTTCCTAAAAATAAATAAAATCAATACAAACACAACATTCACAAGAATGCTGTGTTATGCACGTAGTGACATAGTGACTAGTTATTTTCGCCGTATAATCAGAATAATGGGTAACTGAATCCCATTTGATACCAAGAGACACTGCAGAAAGTGTATGGGGTAAATAAGAGAGATGCCACGAGGCAGCAGTCATGGCTGTAACTCTCCACTGTGGTAGAAGCCTCGGCAGTTGAAATACCGGCAGTAAGAGGAGCTGAAGAACGTCCGATGTTGCCACAAGCGTACCTTTGTGGATACGAGAGTCGTATAAGCACGCTAGATGACGGTACGATGAAATAGGCGCACCACACAAGGGTACGTGCACCAAGAAGTGTGGGAATGTAGTCATAGTTAAACTCTGGTGGTGGAAAATACAAGATCTTTCCACCTCACCAGATCCCTCTAACACACGGGATATATGCCATATTCTGCCTGAAGTCCTATACAGAACACTGATACACCTCCGGAACCTGTAGTATGAACGCTGCAACCCATCCTCCTGTTTAGATGGTATGTATTGTGACGATCGTCAATAGTCAGAATTCGTATGTTCTGAGCTTTTAAATAATAGTATACTGACTAGTAAGGAGTTCTTTTAAAATAAATGAATCTAAAATACAAACTTAAATATTCCTAGACCTAGTATAGTACACATATGTACTCTATTAGGCCTCAGATATCGTATATTAGGCTTAGGGAGGCTAGGATAGTTAGTTTAGTTTGTCAAAACAACAAAAGTAAAAAATAGTTTTCCGGTTTGTCCTACTCAATAGATCAGATTTCTACGTTCTAATTTCGTTGTACGTCGGTATATATACTATGGTCCTCATCGTTACTATAAGTACTACCAAAACAGGAGGATGGGCTGCTAGATTTCGACTAAGGACGCGTGCGTCCTTTGTCGACAAACGCGCGTACGTCCGTAGTCGACAAATTCGCATGTTCCTAGTTTACAAATACGAGTTCGTTCCTAGTCGACAAATATGAAAGCGTCCGTAGTCGACAAATTCGCATGTTCCTAGTCTACAAATACGAGTTCGTTCCTAGTCGACAAATATGAAAGCGTTCGTAGTCGACAAATTCGCATGTGTTCCTAGTCGACAAATACCCATTTATACCATGGCGTAAAAGATATCAGGCTAATCCCTTTGCATTTAATTTGTCTTTAAAAAGTAGTTCCATAACTTTTCAAAATAGATCAGTTCATCCGATTATTATGTAGGAGCAGAAAGTGTCCTGAAACTAGAACTAGATCAACACAATTTAGATGGATAATAAAATTAGTGATCTTAGTAACATACATCATTATTCACTGATCTCGGGATAATGAACGGAAATTTCCTGCTATCCATAATGTGCCCGTATCTACATAAAACCGATGATCCTATAACAAATCTTGCCTTGATCATACCTTGGTGGCGTTCTGCAAGTTCTTCTACTCCTCAAGCTCGGCTCTGGGGTGAGGCTTGACTTCTGAGAGCTTGGTCCAACAGGTTGTTGCTTGGAATACAGCTCGGTAGGTCCAGCACTTTTTGAAGAAAAATGTCCAGTTTTCTCTAAAAGATATTCACTTTTGTTCCGGCAATATTTCTTATGCCCGCTGGGAGGATGTTCAACAACCGTGGACCTCTGATGTTCATACAGTGTTCTCTGATTGTGCCTATGGCATTTCAGTTTTTCGTTTTTCAATGGTTCTGTTCTACATTTCCTTCAATATCGTTCACTCCAGTATACTGTTATTTTCCTGTGCAAATTTGGATTTGGGACCTGACCCTTCAGTATTTTTCATATATATGAATATATTATATATATATATATATATATATATATATATATATATATATATATATATATATATATATATATATATATATATATATATATATATAATATATTCATATATATGAAAAATACTGAAGGGTCAGGTCCCAAATCCAAATTTGCACAGGAAAATAACAGTATACTGGAGTGAACGATATTGAAGGAAATGTAGAACAGAACCATTGAAAAACGAAAAACTGAAATGCCATAGGCACAATCAGAGAACACTGTATGAACATCAGAGGTCCACGGTTGAGACGCGTGCCAGTTGCCGACATTGGGGTTGCTAACAGGAAATCCCCTGCATGTGGTGCTGCTACTGCTGTGAGGCGAGCAATGTCGTGTTGTGTTGTTGCAGCACCCAGGCACTCTGCAGCAACTTGGTCTACAATGGGACCATCCCAGCTGGATTGCTTGTGGGATTTTGGGGATGGTGGTTGAGGTGATTGGCCTGCACGAGAGGCCCACTCTGTGGCACAGCGTGTAAAATTGGGATCATGTACACCTGCCAGCTGATGTAAGTGGGCAGGTAGAATTTCCTTCACAAGGTCGTCGGATGCTGATAAGGAGGACAGGAAGGCTGGAACAGCGATTTGCGTTGCTGTTCGAACTCCGAGGCCCCCAAGTCTTACGGGAAGAGAGGCTTGTTTCCACTGTAGGTCATCGAGAGAGAGGTTAAGGGCTTTTTCTAGCATTGATTTCAGTAACCGGTCATACTCACTTAGTTTTTGGCTACTGTAAGATGGTGAACACCTCAGAAAGTAGGTTAACCTGGGGAGGGACAGACATCTGGTGATGAGGTAGAGTGCATCATGAGCATCAATATCCTCAATCCTCCCATCCATCCTCTTAAGGTCGGCGATTTTCTTATCAAGGACCTCATCGATGGCTTTCAACCCCAGGGGAGCTCCTAGGAGTGTGCTGTCTTCAGGTTTAGTTTTATGGATATTTGGCAGAAGACCCTCTATTCTCTCTACGATGCCCTGGTTGGAACATATTATTTCACATTTAGAAGGGTTCAGGGTGAGGCCTAAAACTGCACCTTGCTCCTGGATTTTTCTGATGTCCTCCAGGAGGGAGTCTTGGGAACCAGCTAGGGTACCATCATCCAAGAACCAGATGTTAAGCTCGCTGGACAGGACCTCTGTGACTTGTTTGATGACTAAGCAGAAAAGGAGAGGAGCGAGGGGGTCACCCTGTTGGACGCCTTCTCGCGAGTCAATTTCATGTTCGCCAAAAAGTAGCTTAAGATCCATACTGTAGCATGAATGTACAAAAGGGTAGAGGGAAGGGAAATGACTATGAACCGCACGGAGTACAGCATCCCTCCGCACCAAATTGAAGGCATTTTTGAAATCTAGCTTGATAAGGGCCTTTTCGTCTGTGATGTTGGCGATGAAGGCTCGAGCTGCATGGGCTGCCGCCTCACACCCTTGTGGAATGCCAAACCCGAGCTGTTTTGGCTTCAGCATGTTGGCCGCTGCATCACTAACTGTTCTTGCAGCTGCCTTTGCGACGAGACGCCGGAGAGAATTGCCCACAGCTATTGGCCTGATCCCTCCATCCTTTTTCTTTAGAGCACAGAGAGATGCTCCAAAAAAGATAGGTCTTATGGACGCTGGTATGTTGCCAGCTAGACATGTGTTGGTGAATCTGGTTAGTTCCACCAAGAGGTTCTTTGCAATGTCACCCAGTGCAGGGTTGAGCATTTATATATTTATATATATATATATATATATATATATATAAATATATATAAATATATATTTATATATATATATATATATATATATATATATAGGTTAGGTTGAGCATTTATATGAGCAACCCCAGTGCAGGGTTGAGCAATATATATTTATATATATATATATATATATATATAAATATATATAAATATATATTTATATATATATATATATATATATATATATATATATATATATATATATAAATGAATTTTGGAGAAGTGATTTTTGATTTACCTCCAACAGTGAAGCGTAATGTACGAAAGATTGAGAAAATTCGTGTTAGAATTATTAATCTTACTTTTTCGGTCATATTTAATAATATATATATATATTGTGACGGTAACGCGTTGGTGTTCGGCTGTTTAAGGCTAGGGGTATGGCCTCGTCACATAGTTATAAAAAAAAATAGAAAAACTGGAACTTCGTCTGTGGTAAGGTAAGGAGAAGACACACAAAACACAAGTAAAACTTTAACAATGAAATTTTAATTACGTTAAATAAATCAAAACATGAAAATAATGCACAAACAAATTCTTATAATAAAATCAATGAATCAAAATAATAAGAATACTTAAATGACACAATAAAAAGTTACGTTAAGGCAAAATAACAAGTGCAATACAACAGTAAATGGGAGGTGCTGGAATATTGGCTTAAAGCCACCACCTCTCTCAGTACACTCTAGAGTCTAGCTGGGAGGTGTGCTGGCTACGAAAGCACTGAACATTCTGAAGACTGATGTTGGGGCGACCCCAGACATCAGGTAGTATGGGGGGCGAGTGCAGGTGCAGCCAGACCGGCGACCAATCAGCGGAGTCGTAGCGATCAACGGGTAGTTTGGTGGTTGGAGTTCGAACAGGTGGCCGGCTGCATACGTTTCTGCTCACCCTGGCAAGCCTTGCTGGTGTTGTTGTCGTTGTTGGACATTTCTTCCATAGTCTTTTTATATAATTGTGAAGACGTAATTATGGAGGGAAGAGCAGGCTCAATCTCTTGAAGGAGATTATCGTCACAATATATATATATATATATATATATATATATATATATATATATATATATATATATATATATATATATATATATATATATATATATATATATATATATATATATATGTCGTACCTATTAGCCAGAACGCACTTCTCAGCCTACTATGCAAGGCCCGATTTGCCTAATAAGCCAAGTTTTCATGAATTAATATATTTTCTCTAATTTTTTTCTTATGAAATGATAAATCTACCCATTTCATTATGTATGAGGTCATTTTTTTTTTTTGGAGTTAAAATTAACACAGATATATGACCGAACCTAACCAACCCTACCTAACCTAACCTAACCTATCTTTATAGGTTAGGTTAGGTTAGGTAGCAGAAAAAGTTAGGTTAGGTTAGGTTAGGTAGGTTAGGTAGTCGAAAAAACATTAATTCATGAAAACTTGGCTTATTAGGCAAATCGGGCCTTGCATAGTAGGTAGAGAAGTGCGTTCTGGTTACTAGGTACGACATATATATATATATATATATATATATATATATATATATATATATATATATATATATATATATATATATATATATATATATATATATATATATACATAACGTAGTCTTCACAAATATAGCAAGCAACGAAACATAAATATACTAATTGACACATACGGGAGGTGACAGCAGAATGAGGCTGGCTTTCAGGATTTATGTGTCGAGGAAAAGTATTTCTCAGAGATGTATTTTGTGTTATTGACGATAAACAGCGCTAGATCTGTATTTTCATATTGATAGACTCGTAAGATGCATTGGCACTTGAGCAATTCTCATGACATCAATTGCCACTTTTTTATTATATGACCAGATATAATTTGTTGATATGATCAAGATATGATAATCTCGAGTTATAATTTGATATGATGAGGGATACTAATATATATGATGAGCTTTACTATGATATGATGAGTTATAATATGATATGATAACGCGTTATAATATGATCCTGAGTTATAGGTTGATATGAACACGAGTTTTAGATTGATATAATCAAGAGTGCGATTGTTAGAATCACAAATTGAACAATTGCAGCTTACTTTTCGAAATAGGTTGAATATCATCTAAAATACCACGTATCAAAGAGCAACATCTATATTGAAATGTTTTTCCTAAAAATAAATAAAATCAATACAAACACAACATTCACAAGAATGCTGTGTTATGCACGTAGTGACATAGTGACTAGTTATTTTCGCCGTATAATCAGAATAATGGGTAACTGAATCCCATTTGATACCAAGAGACACTGCAGAAAGTGTATGGGGTAAATAAGAGAGATGCCACGAGGCAGCAGTCATGGCTGTAACTCTCCACTGTGGTAGAAGCCTCGGCAGTTGAAATACCGGCAGTAAGAGGAGCTGAAGAACGTCCGATGTTGCCACAAGCGTACCTTTGTGGATACGAGAGTCGTATAAGCACGCTAGATGACGGTACGATGAAATAGGCGCACCACACAAGGGTACGTGCACCAAGAAGTGTGGGAATGTAGTCATAGTTAAACTCTGGTGGTGGAAAATACAAGATCTTTCCACCTCACCAGATCCCTCTAACACACGGGATATATGCCATATTCTGCCTGAAGTCCTATACAGAACACTGATACACCTCCGGAACCTGTAGTATGAACGCTGCAACCCATCCTCCTGTTTAGATGGTATGTATTGTGACGATCGTCAATAGTCAGAATTCGTATGTTCTGAGCTTTTAAATAATAGTATACTGACTAGTAAGGAGTTCTTTTAAAATAAATGAATCTAAAATACAAACTTAAATATTCCTAGACCTAGTATAGTACACATATGTACTCTATTAGGCCTCAGATATCGTATATTAGGCTTAGGGAGGCTAGGATAGTTAGTTTAGTTTGTCAAAACAACAAAAGTAAAAAATAGTTTTCCGGTTTGTCCTACTCAATAGATCAGATTTCTACGTTCTAATTTCGTTGTACGTCGGTATATATACTATGGTCCTCATCGTTACTATAAGTACTACCAAAACAGGAGGATGGGCTGCTAGATTTCGACTAAGGACGCGTGCGTCCTTTGTCGACAAACGCGCGTACGTCCGTAGTCGACAAATTCGCATGCTCCTAGTTTACAAATACGAGTTCGTTCCTAGTCGACAAATATGAAAGCGTCCGTAGTCGACAAATTCGCATGTTCCTAGTCTACAAATACGAGTTCGTTCCTAGTCGACAAATATGAAAGCGTTCGTAGTCGACAAATTCGCATGTGTTCCTAGTCGACAAATACCCATTTATACCATGGCGTAAAAGATATCAGGCTAATCCCTTTGCATTTAATTTGTCTTTAAAAAGTAGTTCCATAACTTTTCAAAATAGATCAGTTCATCCGATTATTATGTAGGAGCAGAAAGTGTCCTGAAACTAGAACTAGATCAACACAATTTAGATGGATAATAAAATTAGTGATCTTAGTAACATACATCATTATTCACTGATCTCGGGATAATGAACGGAAATTTCCTGCTATCCATAATGTGCCCGTATCTACATAAAACCGATGATCCTATAACAAATCTTGCCTTGATCATACCTTGGTGGCGTTCTGCAAGTTCTTCTACTCCTCAAGCTCGGCTCTGGGGTGAGGCTTGACTTCTGAGAGCTTGGTCCAACAGGTTGTTGCTTGGAATACAGCTCGGTAGGTCCAGCACTTTTTGAAGAAAAATGTCCAGTTTTCTCTAAAAGATATTCACTTTTGTTCCGGCAATATTTCTTATGCCCGCTGGGAGGATGTTCAACAACCGTGGACCTCTGATGTTCATACAGTGTTCTCTGATTGTGCCTATGGCATTTCAGTTTTTCGTTTTTCAATGGTTCTGTTCTACATTTCCTTCAATATCGTTCACTCCAGTATACTGTTATTTTCCTGTGCAAATTTGGATTTGGGACCTGACCCTTCAGTATTTTTCATATATATGAATATATTATATATATATATATATATATATATATATATATATATATATATATATATATATATATATATAATATATATATATATATATATATATATATATATATATATATATATATATATATATATATATATATATAATATATTCATATATATGAAAAATACTGAAGGGTCAGGTCCCAAATCCAAATTTGCACAGGAAAATAACAGTATACTGGAGTGAACGATATTGAAGGAAATGTAGAACAGAACCATTGAAAAACGAAAAACTGAAATGCCATAGGCACAATCAGAGAACACTGTATGAACATCAGAGGTCCACGGTTGAGACGCGTGCCAGTTGCCGACATTGGGGTTGCTAACAGGAAATCCCCTGCATGTGGTGCTGCTACTGCTGTGAGGCGAGCAATGTCGTGTTGTGTTGTTGCAGCACCCAGGCACTCTGCAGCAACTTGGTCTACAATGGGACCATCCCAGCTGGATTGCTTGTGGGATTTTGGGGATGGTGGTTGAGGTGATTGGCCTGCACGAGAGGCCCACTCTGTGGCACAGCGTGTAAAAT
The DNA here is from genome assembly GCF_040958095.1 of Procambarus clarkii. Taxonomy (NCBI): domain Eukaryota; kingdom Metazoa; phylum Arthropoda; class Malacostraca; order Decapoda; family Cambaridae; genus Procambarus; species Procambarus clarkii. The sequence goes on from NC_091160.1 coordinate 27,818,071, forward strand.
TGGGATCATGTACACCTGCCAGCTGATGTAAGTGGGCAGGTAGAATTTCCTTCACAAGGTCGTCGGATGCTGATAAGGAGGACAGGAAGGCTGGAACAGCGATTTGCGTTGCTGTTCGAACTCCGAGGCCCCCAAGTCTTACGGGAAGAGAGGCTTGTTTCCACTGTAGGTCATCGAGAGAGAGGTTAAGGGCTTTTTCTAGCATTGATTTCAGTAACCGGTCATACTCACTTAGTTTTTGGCTACTGTAAGATGGTGAACACCTCAGAAAGTAGGTTAACCTGGGGAGGGACAGACATCTGGTGATGAGGTAGAGTGCATCATGAGCATCAATATCCTCAATCCTCCCATCCATCCTCTTAAGGTCGGCGATTTTCTTATCAAGGACCTCATCGATGGCTTTCAACCCCAGGGGAGCTCCTAGGAGTGTGCTGTCTTCAGGTTTAGTTTTATGGATATTTGGCAGAAGACCCTCTATTCTCTCTACGATGCCCTGGTTGGAACATATTATTTCACATTTAGAAGGGTTCAGGGTGAGGCCTAAAACTGCACCTTGCTCCTGGATTTTTCTGATGTCCTCCAGGAGGGAGTCTTGGGAACCAGCTAGGGTACCATCATCCAAGAACCAGATGTTAAGCTCGCTGGACAGGACCTCTGTGACTTGTTTGATGACTAAGCAGAAAAGGAGAGGAGCGAGGGGGTCACCCTGTTGGACGCCTTCTCGCGAGTCAATTTCATGTTCGCCAAAAAGTAGCTTAAGATCCATACTGTAGCATGAATGTACAAAAGGGTAGAGGGAAGGGAAATGACTATGAACCGCACGGAGTACAGCATCCCTCCGCACCAAATTGAAGGCATTTTTGAAATCTAGCTTGATAAGGGCCTTTTCGTCTGTGATGTTGGCGATGAAGGCTCGAGCTGCATGGGCTGCCGCCTCACACCCTTGTGGAATGCCAAACCCGAGCTGTTTTGGCTTCAGCATGTTGGCCGCTGCATCACTAACTGTTCTTGCAGCTGCCTTTGCGACGAGACGCCGGAGAGAATTGCCCACAGCTATTGGCCTGATCCCTCCATCCTTTTTCTTTAGAGCACAGAGAGATGCTCCAAAAAAGATAGGTCTTATGGACGCTGGTATGTTGCCAGCTAGACATGTGTTGGTGAATCTGGTTAGTTCCACCAAGAGGTTCTTTGCAATGTCACCCAGTGCAGGGTTGAGCATTTATATATTTATATATATATATATATATATATATATATATATATATAAATATATATAAATATATATTTATATATATATATATATATATATATATATATAGGTTAGGTTGAGCATTTATATGAGCAACCCCAGTGCAGGGTTGAGCAATATATATTTATATATATATATATATATATATATAAATATATATAAATATATATTTATATATATATATATATATATATATATATATATATATATATATATATATATATATATAAATGAATTTTGGAGAAGTGATTTTTGATTTACCTCCAACAGTGAAGCGTAATGTACGAAAGATTGAGAAAATTCGTGTTAGAATTATTAATCTTACTTTTTCGGTCATATTTAATAATATATATATATATTGTGACGGTAACGCGTTGGTGTTCGGCTGTTTAAGGCTAGGGGTATGGCCTCGTCACATAGTTATAAAAAAAAATAGAAAAACTGGAACTTCGTCTGTGGTAAGGTAAGGAGAAGACACACAAAACACAAGTAAAACTTTAACAATGAAATTTTAATTACGTTAAATAAATCAAAACATGAAAATAATGCACAAACAAATTCTTATAATAAAATCAATGAATCAAAATAATAAGAATACTTAAATGACACAATAAAAAGTTACGTTAAGGCAAAATAACAAGTGCAATACAACAGTAAATGGGAGGTGCTGGAATATTGGCTTAAAGCCACCACCTCTCTCAGTACACTCTAGAGTCTAGCTGGGAGGTGTGCTGGCTACGAAAGCACTGAACATTCTGAAGACTGATGTTGGGGCGACCCCAGACATCAGGTAGTATGGGGGGCGAGTGCAGGTGCAGCCAGACCGGCGACCAATCAGCGGAGTCGTAGCGATCAACGGGTAGTTTGGTGGTTGGAGTTCGAACAGGTGGCCGGCTGCATACGTTTCTGCTCACCCTGGCAAGCCTTGCTGGTGTTGTTGTCGTTGTTGGACATTTCTTCCATAGTCTTTTTATATAATTGTGAAGACGTAATTATGGAGGGAAGAGCAGGCTCAATCTCTTGAAGGAGATTATCGTCACAATATATATATATATATATATATATATATATATATATATATATATATATATATATATATATATATATATATATATATATATATATATATATATATATATATATATATATATATATATATATATGTCGTACCTATTAGCCAGAACGCACTTCTCAGCCTACTATGCAAGGCCCGATTTGCCTAATAAGCCAAGTTTTCATGAATTAATATATTTTCTCTAATTTTTTTCTTATGAAATGATAAATCTACCCATTTCATTATGTATGAGGTCATTTTTTTTTTTTGGAGTTAAAATTAACACAGATATATGACCGAACCTAACCAACCCTACCTAACCTAACCTAACCTATCTTTATAGGTTAGGTTAGGTTAGGTAGCAGAAAAAGTTAGGTTAGGTTAGGTTAGGTAGGTTAGGTAGTCGAAAAAACATTAATTCATGAAAACTTGGCTTATTAGGCAAATCGGGCCTTGCATAGTAGGTAGAGAAGTGCGTTCTGGTTACTAGGTACGACATATATATATATATATATATATATATATATATATATATATATATATATATATATATATATATATATATATATATATATATATATATATATATATATATATATATACATAACGTAGTCTTCACAAATATAGCAAGCAACGAAACATAAATATACTAATTGACACATACGGGAGGTGACAGCAGAATGAGGCTGGCTTTCAGGATTTATGTGTCGAGGAAAAGTATTTCTCAGAGATGTATTTTGTGTTATTGACGATAAACAGCGCTAGATCTGTATTTTCATATTGATAGACTCGTAAGATGCATTGGCACTTGAGCAATTCTCATGACGTCAATTGCCACTTTTTTATTATATGACCAGATATAATTTGTTGATATGATCAAGATATGATAATCTCGAGTTATAATTTGATATGATGAGGGATACTAATATATATGATGAGCTTTACTATGATATGATTAGCTATAATATGATATGATAACGCGTTATAATATGATCCTGAGTTATAGGTTGATATGAACACGAGTTTTAGATTGATATAATCAAGAGTGCGATTGTTAGAATCACAAATTGAACAATTGCAGCTTACTTTTCGAAATAGGTTGAATATCATTTAAAATACCACGTATCAAAGAGCAACATCTATATTGAAATGTTTTTCCTAAAAATAAATATAATCAATACAAACACAACATTCACAAGAATGCTGTGTTATGCACGTAGTGACATAGTGACTAGTTATTTTCGCCGTATAATCAGAATAATGGGTAACTGAATCCCATTTGATACCAAGAGACACTGCAGAAAGTGTATGGGGTAAATAAGAGTGATGCCACGAGGCAGCAGTCATGGCTGTAACTCTCCACTGTGGTAGAAGCCTCGGCAGTTGAAATACCGGCAGTAAGAGGAGCTGAAGAACGTCCGATGTTGCCACAAGCGTACCTTTGTGGATACGAGAGTCGTAGAAGCACGCTAGACGACGGTAGGATGAGATAGGCGCACCACACAAGGGTACGTGCACCAAGAAGTGTGGGAATGTAGTCATAGTTAAACTCTGGTGGTGGAAAATACAAGATCTTTCCACCTCACCAGATCCCTCTAACACACGGGATATATGCCATATTCTGCCTGAAGTCCTATACAGAACACTGATACACCTCCGGAACCAGTAGTATGAACGCTGCAACCCATCCTCCTGTTTAGATGGTATGTATTGTGACGATCGTCAATAGTCAGAATTCGTATGTTCTGAGCTTTTAAATAATAGTATACTGACTAGTAAGGAGTTCTTTTAAAATAAATGAATCTAAAATACAAACTTAAATATTCCTAGACCTAGTATAGTACACATATGTACTCTATTAGGCCTCAGATATCGAGTATTAGGCTTAGGGAGGCTAGGATAGTTAGTTTAGTTTGTCAAAACAACAAAAGTAAAAAATAGTTTTCCGGTTTGTCCTACTCAATAGATCAGATTTCTACGTTCTAATTTCGTTGTACGTCGGTATATATACTATGGTCCTCATCGTTACTATAAGTACTACCAAAACAGGAGGATGGGCTGCTAGATTTCGACTAAGGACGCGTGCGTCCTTTGTCGACAAACGCGCGTACGTCCGTAGTCGACAAATTCGCATGTGTTCCTAGTCGACAAATACCCATTTATACCATGGCGTAAAAGATATCAGGCTAATCCCTTTGCATTTAATTTGTCTTTAAAAAGTAGTTCCATAACTTTTCAAAATAGATCAGTTCATCCGATTATTATGTAGGAGCAGAAAGTGTCCTGAAGCTAGAACGAGATCAACACAATTTAGATGGATAATAAAATTAGTGATCTTAGTAACATACATCATTATTCACTGATCTCGGGATAATGAACGGAAATTTCCTGCTATCCATAATGTGCCCGTATCTACATAAAACCGATGATCCTATAACAAATCTTGCCTTGATCATACCTTGGTGGCGTTCTGCAAGTTCTTCTACTCCTCAAGCTCGGCTCTGGGGTGAGGCTTGACTTCTGAGAGCTTGGTCCAACAGGTTGTTGCTTGGAATACAGCTCGGTAGGTCCAGCACTTTTTGAAGAAAAATGTCCAGTTTTCTCTAAAAGATATTCACTTTTGTTCCGGCAATATTTCTTATGCCCGCTGGGAGGATGTTCAACAACCGTGGACCTCTGATGTTCATACAGTGTTCTCTGATTGTGCCTATGGCATTTCAGTTTTTCGTTTTTCAATGGTTCTGTTCTACATTTCCTTCAATATCGTTCACTCCAGTATTCTGTTATTTTCCTGTGCAAATTTGGATTTGGGACCTGACCCTTCAGTATTTTTCATATATATGAATATATATATATATATATATATATATATATATATATATATATATATATATATATATATATATATATATATATATATATATATATATATATAGCAAGTTTTTCCCTGAATGCTCTGTGTTCCCTTCTCTGAGGCTGTGGGTCCCTATAATTGCACCAGTGGTGGTACCCCCTATATATATATATATATATATATATATATATATATATATATATATATATATATATATGTATATATATATATATATGTATATATATATATATATATATATATATATATATATATATATATATATATATATATATATACATATATATATATATATATATATATATATATATATATATATATATATATATATATATATATATATATATATATATATTAGTATATTTTGGTAGCAGTCTTTCCTGTAGACATATATTATTAAATATGACCGAAAAAGTAAGATTAATAATTCTAACACGAATTTTCTCAATCTTTCATACATTTCTTTTCACTGCTGGTGGTAATTCAAAAATCAATTCTCCAAAATTCATTTTTATTTCTAGTCTGACGCGACACTTGAGCGCGTTTCGTAAAACTTATTACATTTTCAAAGACTAGTTTACACATACACAACTGAATAGAACTTACACATCTCCGATTTGTTTATATCTACATTTGAGTGAGGTGGATGGGGTGAGGTGGTATTAATAGGGTATTAAATTCATCAACACAAGACAGAACACGAAACAATGGGTATTGAATGGAAGTGATTGTAGAAAGCCTATTGGTTCATATTTCTTGATGCTTCTATATTGGAGCGGAGTCTTGAGGTGGGTAGAATATAGTTGTGCATTAATTGGCTGTGGATTGCTGGTGTTGACTTCTTAATGTGTAGTGCCTCGCAAACGTCAAGCCGTCTGCTATCGCTGTATCTATCGATGATTTCTGTGTTGTTTACTAGGATTTCTCTGGCGATGGTTTGGTTGTGGGAAGAGATTATATGTTCCTTAATGGAGCCCTGTTGCTTATGCATCGTTAAACGCCTAGAAAGAGATGTTGTTGTCTTGCCTATATACTGGGTTTTTTGGAGCTTACAGTCCCCAAGAGGGCATTTGAAGGCATAGACGACGTTGGTCTCTTTTAAAGCGTTTTGCTTTGTGTCTGGAGAGTTTCTCATGAGTAGGCTGGCCGTTTTTCTGGTTTCAGAGTAAATCATAGTATAGTAAATTTAGTATAGCTCTTACATGCAACAGATGGCGCTGTTTTGCAAGAAATGCATAGTTTTACCTGTAACAGGTGTGGCATCTATACTTATACTTACGAAATGAACGGTATGGTAAACAACACAGCTCAATTCCAACACAATGCCACAAAATAATTCAATAAAAAATAAAATAAACCAAAATCTATTAAAATGAAATATATCAATGCAATCGGCAACATTCAAATGGAATTCGTGACATACATAGTATAGCGTGCATGTTGCTATTATGTGCAATAGATGGCGCTGTTTTCCAAAAAGCTTGTTTTAACCTATCACATAGGTGGCATCTATACAGTAGGCATATAAAAAGATGCGCATATTCGAATGGAATGTTGTCGCAGAATTTCAAAGCGATCGGTGAAGAATTTTGGAAGATTACAGCGTGTGTTGGTCTTACATCCAACATATGGCGATGTTTTTCAAAAAAAGCATGTTTTCTCCTGTCACAGGTAACGCATGTATATAGTAAGTATATAGAAACACGCGCCTATTCGAATGCAACGTCGTGTCAAAATTTCAAACCGATCGGTAAAGAGGTTTCGAAGATTTCTCTCATATGAAAACCACATGAAAAACACAGTTTTTCAAAAAAACATGTTTTTTTTCCATCAAAGACGTGACATCAATATAATAAGTATATAAAAACCTGCTCAAATGCGAATGGAACATTTTGTGAAAATTTCAAAGCAATCAGTGAAGAACTTTCGGAGATTAGCGATTTTGAACAAATGAACATTTCCATTTTGATTTATATAGATATATATTGATACCTCTCTCGTCTCCTTACTAATGAGTACATTTGGAGAGGTTTGAGACGATCCCAATAGTATAGGTGCTTTATATGTTCTATATGTATATAGTATGCCGTATAGTTCTCTGTATCCCCTCTATTTCAACAATCTCTCCTGCTCTGAAAGGGGGAAGTACTCAAGACGGGACAGCACAAGGGATTTGAAGTTTGAATAGTACGACCATTGTGATGGGATCCCTGGATTTAAAGGTTCTCGTAATCCATCCTATCATTTTTTTTTCTGGCTAGTTCAGGCTCAAGTTCGGAAGACTTCATGGAAAGAGTGTTTAATTCCTGGCAAACTACGTTATCATTTCCAGTATTTTAAAATTCCATTTTTTTGTAATCTACTCACATGGTCTCTTTCTGTTATTTACTTTTTAGATGGTATGTAGAAGTTTTTGTTGTTTCTTTTGCTTTATAAACAATATCATATTCCTAATTTGTCTTTGATACTCTTCTTATATTTTATGTATTCATTCCTAGCCCTGTCGAACCTCTTCCTGTTTTCTTCTGCATTTTTACCTATGTACTTCTGCCAGTTTCTCCTGCTTTTCGTTTGTGTTACCTTGTCACTATCATTTGAACCAATGATTATTAAATTCTCCACTGTACTTTTTTCCTTGATGTTAATGTGAATCTCTATTCTGCTTCTCTGCATTTCAGTCTGATTTGGTCCATCATTTCCTGGTCTGTCTTCCCTCTAAGTTTTCCTCTTATTGCACAATTTTATTATACTTTTATATTTTAAATTATCCACTACTTTTAATGTCATCCACTTTTTCTATACTCTACTTTCCGTTCTCTAACCCCTTGTGTTATGGTCATAATTATTAAGCCAAATAGTTGCACCCATTGATCACTGGATACTAGTAGTAATTCGAGTACAAAGTTCTCGATACCTTACACCATCTGAGTTAAAATCAACTCCATTAGACTTGGTGTATCTCTCTCCTTTCTCGCGTGCCATCCTTTATATGCTGTGTGAAGAAGTTTCTTTCCAAAACTTTTACTAACTTTGTTCCGCATATTTTTACCTCACCATAGGGATTTCACGATTCCCAATCAATCTCTTCACGATTTAGGTCCACCATGATTAGAAGCTTAGCTCTCATTCTGTGTACTGCTGTTGATGCTCTCTGCAGTTCGACTATGCATTCTCTGTTGTTTCTCTCAGAGAACAAGCATTCTCGTGTTGTTCCGTATTCCTTTCTGGATCTTCTGCTGTTCGTTTGGTTTTACTAGGAATGTAAGAGCCTCTTGTTTTCTGGTCTCTTCCTTCAGTAAATATCCCTACTTCCACCAGATATGTAAACGTCAATACACCGTGATCACGCATTTCCTTTGGGGCTTCCAAATTGGTTTCCCTTATTTCTCACTAGTTTAGAGGATATATGAGGTCAAGTCTTTGCTAGTTCATCATTTCCACTCATTCTTGTGGGTTCTCTGACATATTGGCTGAAAAAGTATCTTGTTGAGACGTCATATTGTTTATCTCTCAATATTTCTATCCCCTAGACGGTTCTTTGTTCTCAAAGTCAATTTTTTCATGGCTGATGTCTTCACATGATTAGATGTTGGGATTTATTCATACAGGCAACAGAGGCTGCCCATTGGATTAATAATACTATTTGCAAAGGTTTTTCTGTCATACTTCTGTCTAGGTCTTCTGTCATTTACTGGAGGGCGATATATCATATATCAATGCTACTACTGTCTTTGGAACGTCCTCTGTCATGGTGCCCGTTATGTAGCCTAATAACCCTACGCAGCTTGGCATATTCATCTCCTTAAAACTCAAGTTCTTTCTTATGAGGAGGGCCACACCTCCTCCTCTCCTTCCTTGCCTTTCTTACCTTATTACATTATAGAACAGGGGGGAACACAGCAGTTGGTATGATGCCTGGCAATTGCGTTTCAGTGAGCTCTATTACAAGTCTGAGTTACCTTCTTGTGCTCTTTCTCCTGGTTCATTTAGCCTTATTTGTAATCGCCAAATATGTGAGTATATTACTTTGAGGCAAACATTTGCCAACTGTCCAATCTCGTTTACCCAGGGAGTTAATTCCACCAACATGGGAGGGTGCCCGCTCTGTGGGGTTATTACATGGGTGAGGAAGATAAAAGAGGCTGTGAGGAAGTAGTCTTTGGGGTGAGAGTTTGTCTTGGGGTGTGGAGTGGGTGAGTTTAGTTCTTGCCTCGTGTTACATGGTGGGTGGGTGGCGTTGTGGGGTGGCAGGGAGGGTACCGTGACTTTGTCCGTGAGAAAGACAGAGAGAGAGAGAGAGAGAAGGGGAGAGAGAGCGAGAGAGAGCGAGAGAGAGAGAGAGAGAGCGAGAGAGAGAGAGAGAGAGAGAGAGAGAGAGAGAGAGAGAGAGAGAGAGAGAGAGAGCGAGAGAGAGAGAGAGAGAGAGAGAGAGTGTGTGTGTGTGTGTGTGTGTACTCACCTAGTAGTACTCACCTAGGTGTGCATGCGGGGGTTGAGCTCTGGCTCTTTGGTCCCGCCTCTCAACCGTCAATCAACAAGTGTACAGGTTCCTGAGCCTATTGAACTCTATCATGTCTAAACTTGCAACTGTGTATGTGTGTGTGTGTGTGTGTGTGTGTGTGTGTGTGTGTGTGTGTGTGTGTGTGTGTGTGTGTGTGTGTGTGTGTGTGTGTGTGTGTGTGTGTGTACCCATGTGTATGTATATATATACACAAGAGACTAACCTTAGCAGTAAATGTCTGTGGAAGGCCGCCGTCAAAGCCCGGTCTGCACCCAACTTCCAGGGAGTCGTAGGTCTTGTTCACAACCGCACACGCCACCGGCCGTTCAGGACGACCTGGGAGGAGGGACACAAAGTATTTGTGATCATGGCTAAAACTTTGTACAGAGCAGTCAACAAGCACTTTGCATCAACAGTGACGGAGAGGGCATCTTTGCTCCGATGGCAGTTTTAGGTGAGGATGAATTTCAAGCTCAAATACAGTTATTGTTATTAAAGCGCTTTCTTACAACAACAGGATGTAAAGATTAAAGAAAAGCTGCTAAATGCTTTTAGACAAACCTCGAAGTTAAGGGGGAAAGTTTTCTCTGAGGAGAAAAAGATTTCAGTAGTTGGGTTGACTGGTGACTCAAGCGGGCACTTACGTGTGACCCTTGAGGACAATACTCAGCACCCCAGGTGACCAGCACCCCAGGTGACCAGCAACCCCAGGTGAGCAGCACCCCAGGTGACCAGCACCCCAGGTGAGCAGCAACCCCAGGTGAGCAGCACCCCAGGTGACCAACATCCCAGGTGACCAGCACCCCAGGTGACCAGGACTCCAGGTGACCATCACCCCAAGTGACCATCACCCCATGTGACCAGCACCCCAGGTGACCAGCACCCAAAATGACCATGCAGCACCCCAGGTGACCAGCACCCCAGGTGACCAGCACCCTAGGTGACCAGGACTCCAGGTGACCATCACCCCAAGTGACCATCACCCCATGTGACCAGCACCCCAGGTGACCAGCACCCAAAATGACCATGTAGCACCCCAGGTGACCAGCACCCCAGGTGACCAGCACCCTAGATGACCGGCACCCCAGGTGACCAGCACCCTACGTAACCAGCACCCCCTGATGACCCGCACCCCAGGTGACCAGCACCCCAGGTGACCAGCACCCCAGGTGACCAGTACCCCAGGTGACCCGCACCCCAGGTGACCAGCACCTCCAGGTGACCCGTACCAAAGGTGACCAGCACCCCAGGTGACAAGCACCCCAGGTGACCAGCACCTCCAGGTGACCAGCACCCCAGGTGACCAGCACCCCAGGAGACCAGCACCCCAGGTGACCAGCACCCCTGGTGACCAGCACCTCCAGGTGACCAGCACCCCCAGGTGACCAGCACCCCAGGTGACCATCACCTCCAGGTGACCAGCACCTCCAGGTGACCAGCACCACAGGTGACCAGCACCCCCAGGTGACCAGCACCCCAGGTGACCAGCACCTCCAGGTGACCAGCACCTCCAGGTGACCAGCACCTCCAGGTGACCAGCACCCCAGGTGACCAGCACCCCAGGTGACCAGCACCCCAGGTGACCAGCACCCCAGGTGACCAGCACCCCAGGTGACCAGCACCCCCAGGTGACCAGCACTCCAGGTGACCAGCACCCCCAGGTGACCAGCACCCCAGGTGACCAGCACCCCAGGTGACCAGCACCCCAGGTGACCAGTACCCCCGGTGACCAGTACCCCAGGTGACCATCACCCCAGGTGACCATCACCCCAGGTGACCATCACCCCAGGTGTCCAGTACCCCAGGTGACCAGCACCCCAGGTGACCATCACCTCAAGTGACCAGTACCCCAGGTGACCAGTACCCCAGGTGACCAGCACCTCAAGTGACCAGCACCCCAGGTGACCAGCACCCCAGGTGACCAGCACCCCAGGTGACCAGCACCTCCAGGTGTCCAGTACCCCAGGTGACCAGCACCCCAGGTGACCATCACCTCCAGGTGACCAGCACCCCAGGTGACCAGCACCCCAGGTGACCAGCACCCCAGGTGACCATCACCTCCAGGTGACCAGCACCTCCAGGTGACCAGCACCCTAGGTGACCAGCACCCCAGGTGACCAGCACCCCAGGTGACCAGCACCCCAGGTGACCATCACCCCAGGTGACCAGCACCCCCAGGTGACCAGCACCCCAGGTGACCATCACCCCAGGTGTCCAGTACCCCAGGTGACCAGCACCCCAGGTGACCAGCACCCCAGGTGACCAGCACCCCAGGTGACCAGCACCCCAGGTGACCATCACCTCCAGGTGAGCAGCACCTCAAGTGACCAGCACCCCAGGTGACCAGTACCCCAGGTGACTAGCACCTCAAGTGACCAGCACCCTAGGTGACCAGCACCCCAGGTGACCAGCACCCTAGGTGACCAGTACCCCAGGTGACCAGCACCTCCAGGTGACCAGCACCCCAGGTGACCAGCACCCCAGGTGTCCAGTACCCCAGGTGACCAGCACTCAAGGTGACCAGCACCCCAGGTGACCAGCACCCAAGGTGACCAGCACCCCAGGTGACCAGCACCCCACTTGACCAGCACCCCAGGTGACCAGCACCCCAAGTGACCAGCACCCCAGGTGACCCGCACTCAAGGTGACCAGCACCCCAGATGACCAGCACCCCAGGTGACCAGCACCCAAGGTGACCATCACCCCAGGTTTCCAGCACCCCATGTGACCAGCACCCTAGGTGACCAGCACCCCAGGTGACCAGCACCCAAGGTGACCATCACCCCAGGTGTCCAGCACCCCAGGTGACCAGCACCCCAGGTGACCAGCACCCCAGGTGACCAGCACCCCTGGTAACCAGCACCCTAGGTGACTAGCACCCGACGCGACCACCGAACTTACTGTACACATCCCATTACTGAGGTGTAACTGGATGTATATAATGGTTAACACATCCACAAATATGCAAGTATATTTACCTATACATCTTTGATGTGCACCTTTGTGTGAACTACAATGAATACTTTCATGCGTATTACTATGCATACGCCTCTATTTATGAACCACTAGGCGAACACTCATGCACACTCGCTTGTAGACTGTGTATACTGTCATGCAAACCTCAGGCAACATTCTGTGCAACTGCATTAGTGCATGTATGTACTAATGCACATTATGTACATGTATGTACATAATGAGCATGTATGTACTAATGTATGTACCCTACACATTACTGTATCTTTTAAACATGTAAACCTCAGTCAATACCTGTGAGAACATACCCTCTTGTGCACCTGTATCTCTTCAGGTGAGCTGGGTAAATATTCCAAAGTTAAACTACGTTGTCTAATAGATCAAATAAACTGTCCCGTTGCGAGGCAGCCATAGCAAGCCATATATCAAAATTTTTCTTGGGAAATAAATGATAAAAAAAAATCATGAACTCAAACTGTCCCTGTGAGGGTTAGACTGAGTCGAAACTCTTCCACCTGGTCCTTATTAGAGGTAGATTGACCAAGACGTTTAACAAAGAGCCATCATAGACAGTGGTCTGCCAACTCCCTCACAAATTGTCCTCATGGGAGGTAACCTCACAGAGACTATTATCATAAAATGTATGTGAGATTTTTTTCTCTGACTTTTACTAGATCAAAAAAAAAAAAACCCTTTTGATGTTATGTTAAATTAATGTAACTACCTCGCATGGGAGGCAGACCTCAAACAGAAAGAATTGTTTACTAGCAGATTTGTAACTTGAGACCATAGTAAAAGCGGAAGCAAACCGCCAGGCTTCCACCATACGGGTGAAAACCTGTCTACTTGGGTCGTTGTCTCTTTCTAGTGATTAATTAATATTAAAGGGTAACCGACAGGAACTCACTTCGAATTTCTTGAAGTGTGGTGCTATGAATCGGACTCCAGCTTTAGGAACAGACTCAATATACATATAAGCTCGCAAGGCGTTGCATAACATCATAAGTGGGACAATGATGTTGCGGGATTGAACTTAAACGACTGTTTCTAGAACAATAACAATTTAGTCGACAAAAATCTAGAACTACTACAACAACGAGTTTACGTTAATTTACTGTCTCCCCAATGGCACATTTAGCAACAACTAATACAACAGCCTGATGGACCCACGGAATCCTTCCCGTCACCGCTGATTCAATAATGACACTATATGAACAAAGTGGTGCTTATGGGTGACGTAAGCTTACAATCAATATATGTCACGGCCCTCACGGTGATCAATATACTATAATCACAAATCTTGAATGACACTCGCGGCCCACCTAGCGAGGTACTAAGTAACTAGGTGGGTGTTCCAACACTGATGGCCCGCTATAAAATCTTACATTAACACTTGTCTCTCAAGACACAAACAATAATAAAAGTTTCATTAATTAAATTTAAAACAATTACGTAAATCGACCGTCCACAGCGGTCAGCAATAATTCAATTTCCGTTAACACAATCGTGGCTCAACGACACTCAAATGACAACAATAACTCGAAAGCCATTTAATTACATCACACTTGAGACGTCAAGCATTCAGTAAGTAATTCCCAATTAATGACTATCACACTCACAGCCTATTAATTCAGACGAGTATTGATAGACACTGCTGTCACCCAACTGACAGATCTCTTTCCGGTCTTACGACTAAATTACTTTAACGAGTTTCATTATTCTACTACCCAAGGCTACACAACACTCTGTATAAACAATTACATCAATACCGTGTGAATTCACCAAGTGGCGAGTACTAATTCTCTTTATTCAGCTACTCTTTTTTTTTTTTTTTTTTTTATATTTTTACATGCAAGCATGCGATTTAAATTACAATAAAACAAAATTATAAACATAACAGAACAAAACAAGAAACCGCCGGCCAGACGGACCGACAGAACAAAAGTACCAAAACAGGAAAGGGTGCAGGAAATGCAGAATAAATACACAAAAGGTTACAAAATAGAGAACAAAACAGAAAACAATCACAAACAAGCATGCAATGCAAGCAAAACAAGAACATAGCAACAAGTTAAAACATTTCAGCAGTATGAAACAAAACAGAAGCACCGGCCTGAAGGACCGACAACAAAGCACAACAGTATGAACAAAATGAAATATAATAAAAAATACAATAAAATAGCACACCACACAACCAGCCAATAACAAACAAAAAAATATAAAAAAAAAGATACAAATAAAAGACAAACACAACACATTAGCATAAAATAAAACACATAGGGCACGGTAATAACACAAAATAAATACATGAAGACTAAAACACACACCAAGCCATCCGCCTCGCCACAAACAAAGGGAGAGTCACGGGCACAAACTACCGAAAGGCAAACAAACAGCCAGAAGGGCACACAGCACAAAAGTAAGCACAAAAGTAGAAAATCATCAGACATACTTGCCCGGAAACATGTCCCGAGGGAATCGTACATGGAACGCCTCCCATCGCAACCACTGCCAAGGACCCTGACCATCCACCGGGGACGCCATATCATCCGGGACATTGGCCACAAACACCCTCAAACAGGGCACCCAAATGGTATCACTCCTGACCCGAGTGACCGGCACACGCTCCCACACCAATGGAACTGCCCCACCCTGAAAGTCCAGCGCCTCCTCGCAGATCGGTAACAGAGCAATCCGCGCCCAGTGACCCAACGGCATCACAGACTCCGGTAACACAGTCCCCAAGTCCCCAACGGACATCCTCAGAGGAGGGAGCCGGACAGAAGGCACCATCACAGGGGCACCAGCGTCCACGGGCACACCACCGGACGACCGCCGGGATACCGAACTGCGCACATCCTTCCGCAAGGTCACCACCAGGCCACGCCCAACCCCTTCATCCCCACCATCCCTGGCAGCGGAGGCCACCACTCCCCACCGCGGAGAGGCCCCCGGTGGAGAAGAAACATCAGGCACACCCGAGACACAGGCACCAACGTCAGCAGGCACATGGACTTCCGCCACCACTAACTGCGGAGCCAGCGACGCTTCCGGAACCACTCCATCCACACCCGAAGACCCACAGTCACTAAATTCCCCAACATCAGCCCAGGCAGACGACGAACGCCGGGAATGTTTGGGCACCGGCCTGAGATCGTCAGAGCCGGAAGCTGACTCAGAAACACGGGCCCCACTAGCCGGACGAACTGACGCCCGCCGCAGAACAGCAGCAGCCTCGACCACAGGGGGAACCGGACCACACACATCAGGGGCCCCAACAGCCACCCCAGCACCCAGCACAGCCAGTACCCGAGGCTAGGATGCAGGGCCAGGCGCAGCAGCTGAAGTCGGGTGTGCACACGGCGATGCCTCACAGGGAGCAACAGGAAGGTCCACGGGAGCAACAGCGACAGGAGCAGGAGTAGCATCCGACGGCACCGCAACATCCGGAGGAGGGTCGATGACAACCGAGGGAACGTCGGGCGACGCAGGGGGAGCCTCAGCAACGAACGGGACACTCACCTCCTCACCCCCGGAGTCCTCGTCCAGAGGGAGCGGCGGGAAATCCTCTTCCCGGAACAAGTTGACTTGAGCAACTAGGGCCGCATCGCACCCGGCAGCCTGATGCCCCAACAGGCCACACCGGAAACAGGTACGAGGCTGCCGGGCATAGTATACCCGGACGTAGTACCCCAGAAGCCGGACCGAAGATGGAATATCCGACCGCAGGCGCATCCCCAAGGTGCGAACGTTCGTCCGCCTACCTGCATACCTCCCAGAGGAGAGCGTGTTGACCGTCACACTGATGACCGCTCCAAACCGCTGAAAGTAACGCCGGAGAACGTCCTCCGGAAACTCCAGTGGCGCCCCATGCACACTGACATACGTCAGTGCACCACTACGGTCCGAGATGGGTACAGAGCCGGCACCATCCGGCAGCGACAACGAACGTCCCTCGTAACGACGGAGAAAATCACGGTACACCTCCTCCGTCACGAACTTGATGACCACCCGGTGGGCAGTTACAAGCTCAATACCGTAAACGGCCATCACAGGGCAACCCGTTCTCGCAAATTTAATAAGTCAATATTGACTTATTAAATATGTGCATAGGTGACATACTTAACATAATAGATACCCTTAAAAAAGATTCATAGAAAACACCGACCTTACCTAACCTTGTTAGTATCTTAAGATAAGCATCTTATAGCTTCGTAATTACAATTATTACCTAACCTATAATAGGTATAGGTTAAGTAATAATTGTAATTACGAAGCAATGAGATGCTTATCTTAAGATACTAACAAGGTTAGGTAAGGTCGGTGTTTTCTATGAATCTTTTTAAGGGTATCTATTATGTTTAGTATATCGCCTATGCACGTAGTTAATAAGTCAATATTGACTTTACGAATTTGCGAGAACGGGTTGCACAGGGACACGGAGCATGTCGCACATGACCATTTCAAAGCCGCATATCCAGCACGACCAGTGAACTCCAGGCCCATGGAGTTCACGCGCTTAACAGGAGGAAGGGGACCACCCATGGCAAGCTCGCCACGTCAACATGCAACCAGCAACAACAGCAGGGGGGGGGCAGAGACGCCCACACCCCCTGGTGACGAAGACAGCGAACACCCCAAACGACCAGCGGCCAGACGACACGTCTGTACCCCACGGCAGCGCCAGGTGGACTCCCCAAAATTATAAATGGTCTTTATTCAGCTACTCTAGTGCTTAATCCCCTGCCCGCAGACAGATACGATCAGTCAACGAATTATGACAGCTATGACAGCTCCATTGACTTCGCCTATGACAGGTAGTCAACCCCTTACGTTAATCAATCACTTAATTAACGACGACTCGTAAATTCGTTAACACTATGTTAGTCGCCTTTCTGACAATTCTTCACCACTGCATGAACTCACTGTGACCGTTGCAATTTATACAAATTAGCAAAGGGTGCTCAACTAACTGTCACACGGACAGGTAACTGCACCCACAAATTTACGTTACTCACAACGCTGTTCAACAACACAACAATGCCCTCGTTAAGCAATGATGTTCCCCCAGTGACGTTAATGACTTTAATTCTCACGGAATCCTTCACAGTACACAACGCATTACACCAAGGACACAAACTCTCAACAGTTTACTACACGGTACCACACGGTACAACTTTGCATCCCACGGTACTTGCGTTTCCTCAGCAAATTATGTCAACAATAAAGACAATTATGTTGACAATAATGTCAACACTAATGTCATGGCGTCCTCCTACTTCGTACCCGTGGTCAGCTGGACCACGGGTTGACTGGCGCGATGTTCCGACACACGACCAATGTGGTGGTGGTAGGTACTCCCCGATGCCTAGGCCAGGCAAGAGCGAGGCGGGACACGGAGGCGGCTGGTAGCTCCACATGGCTAGATGATACCATGGTTTCCAACAAAACACCGAAACCTTCACAAGTTCGTGCCCTCCAGGTACCTTGTAATTAAGGCAAGATAGACGACGGATGTCACTACCACACGTCGTTACACTCAGCCTCCACAGTCCACTTTCTTTGGGTGGCGTCCCACAGTCACGCCGGAAGGTGACGATCCCCCCTAAGGTCACACTCGTTAGCTTTATCACCGTTTTCCCCTCTTCCACGATACCGGATTCTTACTCCCATGGTTCCGGGATGAAGGCTTCACGATCGAGAGTGACTTTTGTGTCGTCGCAGGCGGTCTTTCCGGTGCTTGGCCTAGCACGAGAACGACACGTCCTCTTTCAGCAACAGACACTCGTAAGATTGATTTTGGCACCAAGCGAGGGGTCTCACGATCGGGCGGGTTCCCTCACTCCTTCCACCAATCACAGTGAAGCATCTCAGGAGGCCTGAAGCGTCGACCACTCACATTCTACCTAGGTGACGCTCTTCCCCCAGGCACGAGGGAGTCACGTGAGGGGGGGGGAGGGGTCAACCTACAACTGTTAACCCCCCAAACCCCTTCTCTCCACCTGAACTTGTACAAAATTCCACCTGAAATCAACTCCCTGCTATAACTTTCTTTACAGACTTGATACAGCAACCACAGTAGCTTTAATGACTAGCACTCGTCCATTGCTATCCATAGACACCCCACACGACTGAGTAAGAGTTGTACTTCTCAATCTTGTGCTACGGTGCACACGCACCTGTGCACACCTACTGTGCACATATTTCAGTGCACAAGGGAGCTGGAAAAATTCCTTTCCTGACAATGTATGCTCAGCCATCTTGTTCAGAAATGGTCCCTATGAGAATGACTTTGTCTCAGTACTCTCACAAGCAGTATTCATGAGCTGTAACCAACACTTACGAATATCCTCGCATATGAGCCGGACTCAGGCAACACGGACCATAATCAGACCAATACTCACAAATTATTCTCACGAGACACACACTTATCCAAGCTGCACCTGAACCTCTATCGTGAATGATAGATTCACCCAATGCACTTAAAAAAAAAAAGACTTTTCTGAACCTCTAACAATCTGTCTTCTTGAGAAATCGATTCAGTCACTACTCAAATCTGTTGTCACAAGAGAATCTGACTTTTGAAGCTCGCTAATACACACACGCACACACACACACACACACACACACACACACACACACACACACACACACACACACACACACACACACACACACACACACACACACACAAACCAGGTGACAGAATTATTTTTCTTGCTAGAAAATCAACTTGGCTTCGGGCACCCAATTAGGCAAGTTTCAAGTTTCAGGTGTAGATATGATAGAGCCCAATAGGCTCAGGAATCTGTACACCTGTTGATTGACGGTTGAGAGGCGGGACCAAAGAGCCAGAGCTCAACCCCCGCAAACACAACTAGGTGAGTACAACTAGGTGAGTACACACACACACACACACATACACACACACACACACACACACACACACACACACACACACACACACACACACACACACACACACACACACACACACACACACACACACACACACACACACACACAAACTATATCTTGGAGGTATTTATACCACCTGTCCACGAGAGTGGAGATCCATCCGGTGGTAACAGTTGTCAGGTGTGGGGTACTCACACAGCACAAACTGCTCTCAGACAGCTGTAGAGGACTCACCTGCAGGAATGACGTGGAACAAGCAAGGCTGCGTCATCCTCCCTACACTGTTCTGAGCCCAGCACTGCAGGGTGCCGTAGTCTTGATGGGCTTTGGCCATGAACTGCACGACGCTTCGTCCGTCTGTGGGAAGGTGTATTAATACACATTACTGTGATGACGAAGGAACTCTCGCTGTGTTAAATATTAGAAGGTGCGACAACTATTGTATGATGCTTTATAAAACACGCACTCATTGTCGCATGCTGTTAAGTAACTATAGTTAATTTCATTCAAGTTTGTGGCATATTAGGTTGACCATCTATAAACTATTGCCTGCAAACAATAATAGCTTCTATATATCAATGATCAGATTGTTACCATGTAACTAACTCCTGTGCAGAAGCCGTCATTCACTAAATACAACGAGATATTCACAAAAGGTGATTAGTGTACTAGTAAGGACCATCAGGGGCAGCAAGAGATGGTTTAAGAGCAAACAAGAATGAAAACCAGGTGACAGAATTATTTTTCTTGCTAGAAAATCAACTTGGCTTCGAGCCCCCAATTAGGCAAGCTCTCACCTGGAGTAGTGAAGACCAGGTTGCCGGGAAGTCTCTCGGAGGTGACGGAGTTGTTGAACACCCACGAGTACTTGAGGGAGGAGGGAGAGGCTACCACTCTACAGGTCACGTTGATGTACTGACCGACGCCGGCGGCGTACACGTCGGCCTCCCCGTCGCTCTCCTCGCACACCGGGGCATCTGCAGGACCCGTCAGGTCAAGGGGGTTCATGTATGATTGGTGGATTGAGGAAGAGTTAAGCCACCCAAGAGGTGGCACGGGTATGAATAGCCCGTAACTCGTGTATGGTTTTGAGTGGCTATAGTCGTTAATGACGTGCTCGGTGTTATCTGTGAGGTCATTCAGTGGTGGTGCTCTGCTTTGTAGTGTCTGTTAAACTTCCTTGTGTCTGTGTCTGTGCTTCACTGTGATTTATTTTATAATATGTACGTTGTAAAATGCGCGTTGCGCAAAACTCATAGTACAAATGAGTACATATATTCGAAAATGTTGTCAGCGTCTTCACAATTTGTTATCTAAATTTACCTTGTTATGAAAAAACAACTGGATAATTATCAGTTAGAGACAACCCTCGTAGAAAAAGCCATCCCATTTACAAAATGAAGAATGGGGACATCTCACTCTACGATTCACCCAACCCCCTTAATCGTAGAGAGCGCCGAAGGATTATGTGAGGTGATTATTGCCTGACTCTGGTTCCTATCAGTGAAGAACAATGAAGAATAGAAAACAGAAGATGCTTGTTCACCTACAGGGTAATAAAACCCTAGAATCTCCTAACCACTGAAGCTGTAATTGCCAAAACATTACACCAGTTTAAATACAACTGAAAAAATTCCCTCAGGAATAAAAAAAAGGACAAACCACAGGCTTCATGTCCCCGCCGAAATCACTAGACATGCAAGCCCTCAGAAATTCATTGCAATAATTTCCATGCAAATGGTCAATTCGTTCAAGCTTAATGATATTTGCTTCAAAATGAAGTAACTTATTCACGTGGTCCTTAAAAGGTAAAAACCAGAATTAACATTCATGTTTTAGCTGAGTTCTGAAATAAAACTACCAATCATAGATTTAGGAACATAATAGATTATAAAAAATTATTGAGAGTTTGATAAATATTCCTATTTTAATGAAAATCGAACCATAATTTAACTTATGCAGCAAATCACTTGGCTTTTGATCCGAAGATATTTTCAATTATGTAACAAAATCGTATAAAATTTATCGTTGGCTAATGGCTAGTGTATAAAATTGAATAAAGCCTTTGTTAAACATGTTAATTACCATGCAATAAAACTTTATTTGGCTTTATCAGACTTTTTAGATCATACAGTGTTACTTATGAGTTCTTAAACTTTAGTTCAATTCATGTGGCTTCAAAGTTGTAAGAGAAACTCTTTCTTTAAGTTGGAATGTCACCTTGTTATCTGTTTATATCGTAACTGTTTGGCAGGTCAATCTGGAAGGTCAGCCTGGAGGGTCAACCTGGAAGGTCAGCCTGGAAGGTCAGCCTGGAAGGTCAGCCTGGAGGGTCAACCTGGAAGGTCTGCCTGGAAGGTCAGCCTGGAAAGTCAGTCTGGATGGTCAGTCTGGATGGTCAGTCTGGAGGGTCAGCCTGGAATACTTGTCTGGAATGTCAGTCTGGAAAGTCTGTCTGGATGGTCAATTTGGAAGGTCAGCCTGGAGGGTCAGCCTGAAAGGTCAGCCTGAAAGGTCAGTCTGGAAGGTCAGCCTGGAGGGTCAGCCTGGAAGGTCAGCCTGGAGGGTCAGCCTGGAGGGTCAGCCTGGAAGGTCAGTCTGGAAGGTCAGCCTGGAGGGTCAGCCTGGAAGGTCAGCCTGGAGGGTCAGCCTGGAGGGTCAGCCTGGAAGGTCAGCCTGAAAGGTCAGTCTGGAAGGTCAGCCTGGAGGGTCAGCCTGGAAGGTCAGCCTGGAGGGTCAGCCTGGAGGGTCAGCCTGGAAGGTCAGTCTGGAAGGTCAGCCTGGAGGGTCAGCCTGGAGGGTCAGCCTGGAAGGTCAGTCTGGAAGGTCAGCCTGGAGGATCAGTCTGGAAGGTCACCCTGGAAGGTCAGCCTGGAGGGTCAGTCTGGAAGGTCACCCTGGAAGGTCTGTCTGGAAGGTCAGCCTGGAAGGTCACCCTGGAAGGTCTGTCTGGACCATCAACGAAGACTTTTCACCTTTCAATAAATAAATAATTTACGAGGTACTGTAATTATCAGCGGAAAGCGCCAAGCCATTACGACACTATACCACTTGGAATGGCTATGAGGAGTAGAGATGGGACTGTGCCCAACCACTTGGACAGTCGGGGATCGAACGCAAATTCTTCAAGAATCGATACCGTCGCTCTAGCAGCCAGTCCAAGTTGTTGGGCAAGTCTGTAGATGGTGCAATGCCTATCAAATTGATTTTGATTGTGCTATTCCACCTGCTTATAAGGCGTCAATTGGCTAACATTGATTATTCATTAAAAAAAATTCATGATAGCTAGCAGTGAGATGCATTTAAGTTGATAAGTTGATATTGTTTGGTGTTGAACTTGTGAGGCCCGTTATTCCGAGCGTTCCTGGCGCCACTGAGCTGCTGTGGTAAATTGGCCGAAACCTAACTCTCCCCGAGGCCTCTCCAACAGAAAACGGCACATCACCTCCACCAGGCGAGCCGCTACCATCTGTAGTACATAGAGATTTTGGCCCTTAGGAAAATTATACACAAAATTGCGATGTACTATTCAGGAGAACAGGTTGACGGTAGAGTGACTGTCTCACTTCATGCAGGTCGGTGTTCAATCCCCACGACCGTCCAAGTGGTTCGGTACCATCTCTTTTCCCCGTCCCATCCCTTATCCTGACCCCTTCCAAGTGCTATATAGTCGTAATGACTTGGCGCTTTCCGGTTGGCCTAATGCGGCATGAATATTTGCTAGCAGACAAACCAACAAGAATATCCTTGCCCGGAACATTGTTCATTACTACCACAAAAGCTCTCAGTGTGTCTAAACGAGAGGCAGAATACAATCATGAGTGTCTGCCCTCCTCCGTGAGCAAGTTAGACACCAATGGTAAGTTAGAAGCACATACATCCTCTCTTGCTCTTGAACAAAAATACTTGTGGTCTTCAGTGGTTGTGGAACTGTGGAGACTGAACAGGTGTTCTGTGAATGGCAAAGCCGACACCTATGGCGAGGCGTGAGGTGAGAACTGGGAGCTACCACACCTGTGGCGAGGTGTGAGGTGAGAACTGAGAGCTACCACACCTGTGGCGAGGTGTGAGGTGAGAACTGGGAGCTACCACACCTGTGGTGAGGTGTGAGGTGAGAACTGAGAGCTATCACACCTGTGGCGAGGTGTGAGTTGAGAACTGGGAGCTACCACACCTGTGGTGAGGTGTGAGGTGAGAACTGAGAGCTACCACACCTGTGGCGAGGTGTGAGGTGAGAACTGTGAGCTACGACATCTGTTGTGAGGTGTGAGGTTAGAACAGTAATTTAAGATACTTGTGTCGAGGTGTGAGGTGTGACACCGGTAACTATATAGGTGTGATAGAAGCACATTAGGAGTGAGCTACGACACCTGTGGGAGGCTTCTCCCTTGTCGCAGTCCATCGTCTTGATGAGGTCGTCCCGCTGTTAGACCCGCTTCAAACCTCTCATTATCAAAGTGCTTGTTTTGATCCTCCTGGGATGGGGTCAGTTCTTGGTTACATGAGTTTCCGCTGGCTTCCCCGTTTTCTGCATATATGTTTGCCTGTTTTTCCCGACTTTATGTTTTTTTTTCACTGCCTGCACTTTGTAAATTAGGTTTTATTTATGCTATTGCTCATATATTCGCTTGTGGCTGCTTTATAGGAGAGCATAAACGGTTCTTGACTCGCCGCTTCTGCGTGCAAGGAGCTTGTGTGAGATCACTCTATTTTCGTGATATTAAGAACGAACCTGAGAGATTTCATCTTTTGTAAGAGAGGAACGTGTTCGATTCCCGATAGCTACTGGTGAAGAACCTGCATTTATCTTACAGAGAGTAAGCCACAACAGTGTGGCTGAACACTAGACCCACACATCCGTAAATGAAGGAAGTGGTGACGTTTTGCCACGTGCTGAATCATTATCAATTATCACGCGAACTGATAATGAATTATCACGTTGTCACCTTCTTTATTTTCAGATATCTTTCTCTTATTTCTTCTTGTGCCGTTATAGTCTGTGGTTGCTATAGCGCATGAACATCAGTGCCGGTTTGTGTCACAACTACATACCATTGCTGAAGAATATTCTTTAATTTACTACAATCAGATCACTGAAATCCGGCAATTACATGGAAGTTAATCTTTCCGCCGAGACATTACTTCAGCAGTTCTCCTTCCACCCTATAGTTAGGCTGAGATTTTCTAAGCAGTCCTTGTGGCGCAGTGGTAACGCACTCATTCAGCGTTTCATGACCGATTGGGCCAAGGTTCGTATCCTGGACACAAAGAGGATTGACAAGGCGCCACTTCTTAATTGTATGCCTCTGTTCACGCAGCAGTGATTGGGTATCTGGATGTTAAACGCTTGCCGGGTCGTGTTCCAGGGAAACACTAGTGGGTAAGGCTTACTACGAGCAATGGCATGAGTAAGCTCTCGGCTCTGCTCTCACCAGTCGCCTGTTCCAGTACCCACCTGAGTTAAAAAAAAACGTGTTATCTCCAGAGTAAAAACCCTCTCAAAATTAAAATATTTTTGTATTATGCCCAAAATATTGTTTTCTTGTAAATTGATTAACAAACGAAGAAACGACGTAAACTAATTCTAGTTACCAGAATAATATGGTTGTCGAGGCTGAAAATGGAGGTTTGTGTCCACATTGGCCCACCAACAAAAATAAAAAATAGCAGTTCACAGGAGGAAATATTTACCGAGAGGTGCACCACATTTCTGTGTGTGTTTGTGTTTACAATGAGAGTTTACGTTAGTCTTGGTCAATGTTTGGGGCAAACGTGTCCTTGCTGGTTGGTCAGTAATCTTGTGGTGGCCATAATAACCCCTCCGGGGGGTTAATAGAAACATAAGCCATAAACTAAAACTAATCAAATTACAAACACAATTTCACTTACAAAGTTATAGAAAGCGTGTTAATGAAGAGAGAATAAATTTCATTTGACACTATACCGAATCTTTGGATGGTGAAACAAAACCCATCACCACCTACCGCCTCTATTTTGTAATATTTTGAAGTGAAATGTATATTTTTATTGTTATACAGTCATTCAAAAACACATTATTACTCGGACAAAACAAAACAATCTAGCTGCTCTAGTTTGGGATTAGAAGAAGATTTTTTTTTTTTATATCCGCAAGAGCCGTGATTAGGATACGAACCTATGCGACAGTATCTCCCAGGCACACGCCCGAGACAACCAAGCCACGACATGGTCAAAAGGATTTAATTTGGACACATTCGTTCGAATCTTTTTCACGGTTTCTGCGGATTTTTCTCATTAATTCATCACGTTAGTGTGATTACTCTCACACTAGATGTCCACTTTCTTCTATTTTTCTTCTTCTTCTTTCTTCTTCTTTCTTCAGTCTTCTTCTATTTTTTATTCTTAATTAACTTTACATCGTGAGCAAACATTTCCATGTACGAGCTAACCCCCTTGAGGAGGTCACTCACATATAATTGAAGCAGTATTGGTCCCACGACCGAGCCTTTTCGGGAATCTACTTGTTTAATTCTTTTAGTTAGAAACCTTGACTCTGCGACATTTGTTTTTTTTGTCCTTCAGGTACTCTCTCGCTCAGACCAGTGTCTTACCAGTTATTCCAGCTTGCTTTTCCATCTTGTACACCAGTCTTTTGTGAGAAACACAATCAAATACAATTTCACAGTCAAGTAAAATACAGCCTTTGAAGCCATCTTTTCACCGGCGTATTTGAGTAACTTGTCATAAAATTATATCAAGTTTATCAAGCATTAAATAACCTTCTTAATCCATGCTGTCCGACTGTCACAAAACCTATCCACTCCAGGGGCTCTATTATCAACTTAATTACTTTCACAGGAACTTCACTCTGAATAATTGTTATTGACACTGTAATATATAGCCTTTTGTTTCTCCACTTCTCTTAGTGTTGGAACTACGGTTGCTCTTTTCCAGAAATCGAGGGAGTTTCCGTCTCGAGTAGTTATTATTATAAATACCATTTAACGGGAGATAAAGTACCCCTGCAGCCTCCTTCAGCAGCGTGCTGTTATTAAGTGTGGTCCTATTATTAAATGGGGTCCTGTTATTAAATGGGGTCCTGTTATTAAATGGAGTCCTGTTATTAAATTAAATGGGGTCCTGTTGATTTCGTTCCGTCTAGTTCCTCCAGGTGTTTTTTATTTAATGTATTCCAAGTAGACAATAATATTTTTATATTATTATACAATAATATTTAGAAAACATTATTGTATTATAACAATAATATTTTCTCGTCTGGAGGGTCCGGCTCTTGTTTCTCATCCGGCTTTCATTTCGCACCCCTGGGTTCCACGAGGGTTCCTTTGTAAAGACCTGCAGTCTTTTCTGTAGTTCCTCGCACATCTCCGTGTCGTTTTCCGTGAGAATTCCCCCGTGTCTCTCTAACCTGATCACACTGTCCTCCTACTGTTGCTATCTCCTTGTGTGGTCCTTACAGTTCCCTGCAATGTTGTTTCCAAACTGCTTCTCTGCTTCCCTCTTTATTCGGGCGTATTCATTTCTGGCTTTCTTCTAATGAATCCCTAGTGCCCCTTATTCCTAGTATTCTCTACTTTTATTTAGTTTTTCTCCATTGCCAACCTGCGTTACCAATTTAAATAAGGAGTCTATTATTTTCGTACATGCCACAGCTGTACATGCCACAGCTGTACATGCCACAGCTGTACACCCCACAACTTTGCATCCCACAGCTGTACATGCCGCAACTGCACATGTCACAGCTGTGCATGCCACAGCTGCACATGCCACAGCTGTGCATGCCACAGCTGTACATGCCACAGCTGTACATCAAACAGCTGTACATCCCACTCCTTCGTGAGTGGGATGTACAGCTCTCATGCATCTGCCCATTTCTGAGCAATCACTCTCAACATCTCCACTGGTGTCGTCCTATATATTTCTCTCCCACCACAGGACTTCACTCAAAAAGACATCCCTTACTTGAGTGCCGTCCCCACGTTAGTCATATCCCCCTACTCTATAATATTTTGTTTCTAGAGGTGTTTGTCCATTGTGTCTACCAGTTTTGTCCTCCATGTCTGCAGTGACTATCAGGGGAGTTGCTTATACTGTCATGACATCTGCAGTGACTGTCAGGGGAGTTGCATATACTGTCATGACATCTGCAGTGACTGTCTGGGGAGTTGCACATACTGTCATGACATATGCAGTGACTTTCAGTGAAGCTACATATACTGCCATGACATCTGCAACTGACACGATTAACAAAGCTAACTCTGCTAACAAAATTGACTCAGCTGTCATAAATTGCGGGGTATACTGGGTTGGAATGAGTTCAGTGCAGCAGCACTCACAGTTGACTGTGAGATAGAGAGGCAGCTCTCACAGTTGACTGTGAGATAGAGACGCAGCACTCACTGTTGACTGTGAGATAGAGAGGCAGCTCTCACAGTTGACTGTGAGATAGAGAGGCCGCTCTCACAGTTGACTGTGAGATAGAGAGGCCGCTCTCAAATTTGCCAGGATAATATACAGAAGTCACAGTCACCAGGATAATAAACAGAACTCATAGTCATCAGGATAATAAACAGAACTCACAGTCATCAGGATAATAAACAGAACTCACAGTCATCAGGATAATAAACAGAACTCACAGTCATCAGGATAATAAAACATACTCTCAGTGATCAGGATAATAAACAGTACTCATAGTGACCAGGATAAGAAACAGTACTCACAGTGACCAGGATAAGAAACAGTACTCACAGTTGCCAGTATAAGAAACAGTACTCACAGTGGTCGGGATAAGAAACAGTTCTCACAGTTGCCAGGATAATTAAGAAACAGTACTAACAATGGCACAGGATACGAAAACATACTCACAGTGGCAAAGGATAAGAAATAGTACTCACTGTGCCCGGGATAAGAGACAGTACTCACAGTGACCAGGATACGAGACAGTACTCACAGTTGACAGTGAGGTTGAGTGGGAGACTGTGAACGTCGCCCTCGACGTTGGAGGCCAAACAGACGTAAGGGCCAGCCAGGTGCCTGGTGACGCCCCTGAGGGCCAGGTTGTTCCCGCTCACCACCACTCCAGTCTCCGGCGCGTGGAGGATCACCTTACCCTGCAGGAGGCTGAGTGTGAGTGTCTGTTGGCGGGGCCTTTACTGGTGGTGGTGGTGGAGGAGAGGGTGGTTTTTGTGGGGGAGGGGAGAGTGGTGGTGATGGGGGAGGGGAAAGTGTTGGTGAGGGGAATGTGTTGATGATAGTAGTGGAAACCGGGCCAAGTACTAACCGTTTTTTTTTCGGGGGTCGGTACTTGGCCCATGTGTTTTTCGGTAGCCCGGTGAGATTTCGCTCCCGTCTGAGACCGTTTTTCTGAGTTGCGCCGTAATCATAGACATTTTTACCGAGGGTCGGTACTTGGCCCGTGAGCTTTTCGTTACAATTGGTGATCGTCGGTACTTGGCCTGTGTGTTTTTCGTTACAACGATAAGATTTCAACGGTCGGTCTTTGGCCTGTGCCATTTCGCTCAAGGGGATTAAAATGTCGCCTCCCGTCCGGTTCTTTTTCGTTACCCCAGTGAGTGAGAGCTAGCCTTCAACTAGCTGAAAAATTTCATTCATGGAGATTAAAAGGTCGGCCCCTGTCTCGTGTGCTTTTCGTTACCCCTGGTGACCCTGCTCAGAGATCGCTAATGGTCAATGATGTCATCCAGCCTTCATCTTCCTTGTATAAGACAATTAATGTATATTAACCAAAACATTAACTGCCTCTATTATATAAACTGCAGCAGGCCTATTCCCTATTACTATCTCTTTTTACCCCCATTTATACACTTCAATAATGTTACACTAATATTCAGAAGGACCTGGAAGCTTTATATATATAGTGCCCATCCAAAGATGGTTTAATAACTATAGGAATGAATGAAATCCACCATCAGCCATTTGCATGTAACAAAGATAAGCAACTCAGAGCGTGGACTAACATGTATCTTGGTGTACACCCCTGTTGCCGTATCAGTATTTACCAAGGACTTTTTCCTAAATCTAAAACTTATCCAATTTATACCCATTGTTTCGTGTTCTGCCTCATGTTGATACTTTTAATAGGCTATTAATATCCCCCTTTGTCATGTACATTCATCCACTCACACACCTCTACTATGTAACCCCCTAATTCTTAGCCTTTCTAGAGAATGTAATTTAAGCTTTATCGATCTTTCTTCAAGGATCGCTTATCAAGCATCGGGAAATAAAATACAAAACCACTATCTCCCATTCGTATGAAGCAGACCCCAAGACATGGAGACTTCAACAGAAATTCAGTAGTATTCCCAAGAACATACAAATATATAATTTTTCAAAAAACCAGGCTGCATCAAAAGTCAGACATTTTTATTTAATTCTTCCTTTACTTCTAGTCCTGTGTACGTCTCGCATTCGCTCAAAATCATGCCCCCCCCCCCCCCACACATACACACCTTACTGTAGCATATATCAAATCAAAATAGTCATTCAGTGCACATACATATTAACTGCATTGAGCAGAAACTGCTTTGCATGTTTTGAAATAAGTCTTCTGCAGTTACCTTCATTCTGATGTTCTCATCCCCAATGCGGTGTGATCCACCAATAGGCTACATTTATTTTATCCAACGTCACACAAGCGATTCCAAGGAGGGACCCAGCCTCTCATTAGAACGTTATCTTAATCACTCTAAACAGCTCCAACTGTTCCCTGTAAGTGTCATCACAGGCTATGCCATGATACGTTGTATTCGCCCATATCTTAGCTCAGTGTATCATTGCTCTTATATTTCAGATATGCTATTCTTCGACCCTACCAAACCAAACAATCCTAACCTAACCTATAATAAACACAAATGCATTCTACAGTAATAAGACCCGTTGTTTTAGCGGCGTCACAAAGCTGCCCCATTATAGGGGTTAAATATTTGCTGTCATTAACAGATGTGTGTGTCAAGGCCCCACAGCAACCTGACTTTTCAAAACTATGAGTGACGTCACAAAGATGCACAATTAGGGGGGGGGCAGAAATAGCATAAGCTCCCTTTGAGATTATTTCTTTCTTGTCTCAATAAACATACTTGAACCTGAACTTGATGCGCAATGAGGCCTTGGCATCTTACTTTTATGTAGTTTTTTTAATGTTATTACTCCAAAAATTGCTTGATTACCCATCCCCCGACCTAACATAACTTTAACACAGGTAGCATAGCAGGTAACCTAAACACGAGAATGAAGGTAACTGCAGAAGCCCTATTAGCCCATATGAGGCATAAGAACATAAGAACATAAGAACATAAGAACAAGGTAACTGCAGAAGGCCTATTAGCCCATACGATGCAGCTCCTATCTATAACCACCCAATCCCACTCATAAACATGTCCAACCCATGCTTGAAACAATCGAGGGACCCCACCTCCACCACGTTACGAGGTAATTGGTTCCACAAATCAACAACCCTGTTACCGAACCAGAATTTACCCAAGTCTTCCCTAAATCTAAACTTATCCAATTTTACCAATTTTTTCGTTTTCTGTCTTGTGCTGATACTTTTAATACCCTATTAATATCCCCTTTGTTATGTCCATTCATCCACTTGTAAACCTCTATCATGTCACCCCTAACTCTTCGCCTTTCCAGTGAATGCAAGTTAAGCTTTGATAATCTTTCTTCATATGAAAGATTTCTAATTTGGGGAATTAACTTAGTCATCCAACGCTGGACACGTGCAAGTGAATTTATATCCATTCTATAGTACAGCCACCAAAACTGAACTGCATAATCTAAATGGGGCCTAACCAGAGCAAGATATAGCTGAAGAACAACACCAGGTGTCTTGTTACTAACGCTTTGATTAATAAATCCCAGTGTCCTATTTGCCTTATTATGAACATTCATGCATTGATCCTTTTGTTTTAAATTCTTACTAATCATAACTCCCAGATCCCTTTCGCAATCTCAACACCATCAAGCTCGTATCTTGTAACTCTATCATCATTACCTAGCCTCAGAACTTTACATTTATCAGCATTAAACTGCATCTGCCAATCTTTTGACTATTTCAAACCCCTATTTAGATCTACTTGAAGTGATAGTGAGTCTTCTTCCGTATTAATTTCCCTACCGATTTTTGTATCATCTGCAAATTTGCAGATGTTGCTACTCAAACCTGAATCTAAATCATTTATATATATTATAAACAACAGAGGTCCCAGGAAAGAACCTTGAGGTACTCCACTAACAACATTATCCCCCTCTGACTTAACCCCATTTATACTAACTCTCTGTTTCCTTTG
Organism: Procambarus clarkii; assembly: GCF_040958095.1. NCBI lineage: Eukaryota > Metazoa > Arthropoda > Malacostraca > Decapoda > Cambaridae > Procambarus > Procambarus clarkii. The sequence continues at coordinate 27,849,949 of NC_091160.1, forward strand.
GAATAGCCATGCCCTAATCCAACTTAATATAGCACCCCCAATACCATGAGCCTCTATTTTTTTAATCAGTCTCTCATGTGGCACTGTATCAAAAGCTTTGCTAAAGTCAAGGTACACAACATCACAAATCTTACCACTATCAACTGTCTCAACTATGCTGGAATAAAAAGATAGCAAATTTGTTAAACATGAACGGCCATTTGTAAAACCATGTTGCGACTCATTTATTAATTTATGTTTTTCAAGATGAAGACCAACTGTATTTGCATTTATCGATTCAAGTAACTTTCCCACAATAGACGTTAGGCTAATTGGCCGATAGTTTGACGCAAGTGATCTATCTCCTTACTTAAAAATTGGTACCACATTAGCTACCTTCCATGACTCTGGCACTCTGACTGACTCTATTGATTTATTAAATATGGTAGACAGTGGCTCGGAAAGCTCCTCTTTGCATTCTTTAAGCACCCTGGCAAACACTTCATCCGGCCCTGGGGATTTGTTTGGTTTTAGTTTTATTATTTGTTTAATCACGTCCTCCCTGGTAACTGCTAAACTATTCAACCTGTTCTCGTCCCCGCTCACATATACTTGTTCGGCTGAAGGCATATTGTTAAGTTCCTCTTTAGTAAATACAGATATAAAATATAAATTAAAAATACTACTCATCTCCTCTTCATTATCCGTTATTTGACCTGTCTCAGTTTTTAATGGACCTATCCTTTCCCTAGTCTTAGTTCGATATAACTGAAAAAAAACCTTTAGGATTTGTCGTCGCTTGCCCTGCTATGCGAACTTCGTAGTTTCCTTTTGCTTTCCTTATCTCTTTTTTAACATTTCTAACCAGTTGTATGAATTCTTGTTCCAAACTAACTTCCCCATTCTTAATCCTTTTGTACCACGATCTGTTTTTACCTATAAGGTTCTTCAGATCCTTTGTTATCCACTTTGGATTATTAGTATTCGATCTATTCAATTTATATGGTAAACTACGTCCCTGGGCCTTGCTTAGAATATTTTAAATAGGTTATATTTTGAATCCACATCGAAATCCCCTATTACGTCAACTGTCGCTGGGTTCATGTCAAGCTCACACCCCATCCCCAAGACATTCCAATCTATTTGACCCAAAAAATTTCTTAGGCTATTGAAATCAGCTTTTCGAAATTCAGGCACTTTAACAGAATTTTCTCCTACAGATCTATTCCATTCTAGGCTAAATCTGATTTCATTATGATCACTGTTCCCTAGCTCACTCCCTATTTCCATGTCCTTAATTTGTGTTTCCCTGTTAGTTAACACTAAATCTAAAATATTATTTCCCCGCGTTGGTTCCTTAATATGTTGCATAAGAAAGCAATCGTCAATTAATTGTAGAAAGTCGTCTGCTTCATTATTGCCTGTTTTGTTCACCTAGTTTATTCCACTAAAATTAAAGTCACCCATGACATAAATACTGTTAGATTTTAGATACTCTAGATATTTCATCCCATAGATGCTTTGCTTCCATTCTGTCGAAATTTGGTGGCCTATATATAACTCCTATTATAATAATATTTGCTTTTTTCGTTTAATTCTATCCAAATAGTTTCTGTGTGTGGCTCAGTTTTAATTCCCTCTTTGAGACTACATTTCAAATTATCCCTAACATATATGACTACTCTCCCTCCTCGTCTAATATGTCTTTAAATGTCTTTATCTGTGTGAAATAGTTTAAATCCATTTATTTGATATTCAGCTAATAGTTCTCTATTTTCTACATTCATCCACGTTTCGGTAAGTGAAATAATATCTATTTCTTCTGTACAGATAGGAGCATTTAACTCGTTTATTTTGTTTCTTAGACTTCTACTGTTAGTGTAATATACCCTAAGTGAATTGTTATTTTGAAGTAAGTAATTATCAAAAAAAAAGGCACCAAACCGGGAAGGCTATGTAGCATCATCATATGTGCGGAATAATCAGAGGGTGCTAAATATCACCAAGGATGCCAATACGAGAACAAAAACGCATAAGGCAAACGATATCAAAAGTATCCGAGTCACCAAGAATTCTATTGAGGGACAGGCGACCACGAGGGGCGGTCGGAAAGCAAGACACACGCTCGTGCTGGAAGTCAGGACATTGAAGAAGGACATGCACGACCGTAAGAGGGACAATGCAATTAGGACAATAAGGAGCAGGGCGGTACTACATCAAGTGACCATGGGTTAAGCGAGTATGGCCAATACGCAACCTCACCAGAGCTGTTTCCCATCGCCGGTTACGGTGGTAGGAGGACGGCCACGAGGAAACACAACATTTAAGAGTACGTAGTTTGTTACCAGTAACAGACGACCAAGAAGCCTGCCAATGGGTAAGGATGGAGGAATGGATAACCGGGTAAAAATCGGAATATGGAATACCTTTACGAGAGATGGGACAAGAGCGGACAGATTCCTTGGCAGCAGCATCCGCACATTCATTTAAAGACACACCAATATGGCTGGGAACCCAACAAAACTCAACCGACTTAAATTTACTGCGAACAAGAAACAGCCAATGCTGGAACTCGACAACTACTGGATGAACTGGATTAAAGGACCCGAGAGCCATGAGGGCACTACGCGAGTCAACAACAACTACAAAGGAAGACTGACAACGAGAAAGCAGGAGACGAAGAGCATAGAAAATAGCATAAAGCTCTGCTGTAAAGATGCTAGTCTCCGGAGGTAAGCGACACATATAAGTGCGATGAGAAAAAACAACAGAGTAGCCAACACTGTCCGCAGACTTAGACGCATCGGTGAAGACAGAAACGGAGCGGGAGTGAGAAGAAAAGTGCTCAAGGAAAAGGCGTTTTAGAACTGTAGGAGGGGTAAGAGATTTAGTGATGCGGGTCAAGGATGTACAAAACTGCGGAAGGGGGACTCTCCACGGGGGCAAAGAAGGAACAAGACAAGGAGAAACATTAGAAATACGAACGGAAAGAGAATCCTTTAAGCGAGATAACCGGACAGAAAGAGAGAAGTGGTAAAGAGGAACAGGAACCGCAGGAGGGTTAAAAGTTAAAGCATGACAGAGGCGAGAGGAAGGATGTTGTAAGGACTGCGCAATTTAGCGAAGACAGTAGCAATCACGGCGGTCCTGGAGAGACAGGAAGCCAGTGCCAACATACAAGCTGAGGACGGGAGTCGAACGAAAGGCACCAGAACTGAGGCGCATCCCAGTATGGTGTAAAGCATCAACACGGCGAAGAGTAGAAGGAGAAGCAGATGAGTAAGCAGGGCAACCATAATCGAGCTTAGACAGGACGAGAGAGGAATGTAAAGCAAGGAGAGTGCGCCTATCTGCTCCCCAAGAAGTATGGGACAATACCCGAAGGAGGGCAAGGGCCTTAGAGCACTCAACACGGAGGTAAGAGATTAGGGGAAACCAAGACAAACGAGTGTCAAGGAATAACCCCAAAAGCTTCGCGGAATCTTTGTACTCAAGGGGATGACCATAAAGTGACAAAGAGGGACGAAGAACGACCCGTTTCCTAGTAAAAGACATGGCACAAGTCTTAGAAGTAGAGAACTTGAAGCCATGATCGGTGGCCCAAGATGACATCAATCATCATCAATCGCAAGTTGAAGCCGGCGCTGAAGGAGATGCGAATCATAACCCTGACAGCAAAGGGTAAGATCATCGACATAGAGAGCGGAGAAGACACCTGAAGAAAGAGAGGAAAAAAGACCATTGAGGGCAACCAGAAAAAGAGTAGTGCTCAGAACACTACCCTGGGGCACACCTTCGTACTGCTGAAAAGAGGCAGAGAGAGCAGTACCAAGGCGCACCCAAAAGGAACGACGAGAGAGGAAGCTGCGGAGAAAGAGAGGGAGATGACCACGAAGGCCAAAAGAATGAAGCTGGGACAGAGTATGATATCACCAAGCGGTGTTGTAACCCTTTTCCAGGTCAAAAAGGACAGCAACATCGGAGGTCTTCGCAGCAAAAGCAGTACGAATATAGACCTCCAAGTTCACCAGGACATCTGTCATGCTGCGGCATTGCGGAAACCAAATTGAGAAGGGAAGAGGTGGTGATGGCGTTTCAGGAACCACATCAGACGAACGTTAACCATACGTTCAAAGAGTTTGCAGACACAACTTGTGAGGGCAATAGGGCGAAAGTCCTTAGGGGGAAGTTCCCAGAGACCCTGGTTTGCGAACAGGGAGGACAACGGCATCGAGCCAGTCCTCAGGGACTGACGACGACTCCCAGATCCGATTAAACAGACTCAGTAAATACTGAGACGTGCACGGAGGGAGATGGCGAAGCATTTCATAATGAATACCATCGGAGCCCGCCGCCGTAGAACCGCAGAGGGCCAGGGCAGAACGAAGTTCAGAGAGAGAGAAGGGATCGTTATAGGAAAGTCGAAGACGAGTGCAGAAATCCAAAGGACGAGACTCAAGGACAGGTTTACGAAGAAGGAAAGATTGGGGAAGATGAAGACCAGAGCTAACAGAAGAAAAGGGGGAACCCAGTTCGGTAGCAACCTGCAACGGGTCCGCCAAAAGAGTACCACGGAGGTGAAGGACCGGTGAAACATCGGGAACGAACTTACCTGCTATCTTGCAGATACGCTTCCAGATCTGTGGCAGGGGAGTTTCGGACGTAATTGTGGAGACATAAGATGCCCAACATTCACGTTCAGCCGAACGGATGGCCCTACGTGCCACCACACTCGCTTTCCGAAAGAAAAGAAAAGAATCGGCCGTCTGCCGACGGCGGTGCCTCTTCCAGGCTGCACGCTTACAGCAGACAGCCCGAGCACAGTCTGCATTCCACCAGGGAACGCACTTCCGCGGACCCCAAGAGGAAGAGCGAGGAATAGAGTGGAGGTCAGCGTCGAAGACAGTGTCATGAAAAAGGAGGAGAGCGCGAGGGAGAGGCAGAAGGGAGAGGTCAGAGAGAGCAGCACTGATGGTAAATAGGTTCCAGTCTGCTTTACCAAACTGCCATCTAGGGAAGGAGAGCGAAGGACGAAAAGAGAAAAAAGAAACAAGGATGGTGAAATGGTCACTGCCATGGAGGTCATCAAGAGGTCATGTTTTATCTTTTATAGGAACCCAAACCAAATTCTTTTTGGTGGGGAGGTGTTACGGACCCGAGTTCAGCATCGGAGCATGGAGCAGTGACGACAGCGCTATCTGTGAGTCCGCTCCCGAAACCCCCTGCAAATGGATGACGCCATCTAGTGAGGACGGGATATACCGGCCACTGGTGCTGGATTCCCGTCTTAATCAGCTCATAACGTAGCTACTGCTGACCTCTGGTGAGGTGGTGCTTAGACAGCAACGCCATCTATGGAATGAAGAGGTGGACGTTTGTGTCTAAGCCTGTGAGGTTCCCTAGAGCGTCCCAGTATTAATGACGTGTCTGATTGCAGAGTCGACCTGGGACTGCTATATTGGATGATGGATCAGTCTACCCAAGGCAGCCAAGGTCTCATCACCAGTTTGCTGAAGAAGCTGTGAGTCACCCCTGAACGAACTCTGTTGAGAGTATTAGCCTGCCTGTGACGTGGCAGTGTCGGGAATCGCCTTATTCGGGGCTGGCTGGTGGAAGAGACTAGCCACTGTGGTGCTTAGTGAGGAGAGTGATCAGCGGGATCACACGAGGCTCCTGCCTAGGGCTCGCAACCCTAGTATCGGTCGTGGAGTGGCCTACACAGCGGAGCTGATCGGTACCTGCCAGCTACAGGCTGGATTGTGGTTGAAGGCCTCCACGACAAAGCACCCAGTGGGACTGTGATTTGGCTGGCCTGTGGCCAGAGTAGATTCGCCAAGAGAATCGTAGAGGATTCATCGTGGGCCACGGAAGAAGGAACCAGGGCTACCCAGAGTGAGCACCGTGGAGCATCCTGTGTCTTCGGAGGAAGACAAGCCTGTACATAATCGTGTAGTGATAACCCCCGTGTGCAACTGTTATATATTTATTTATGGTGGTGGTGAATATATATATATAAATTGGAACATTTGTATCCCTCCCCCTTTAATTTAACTCGCGTTACGGAACACACCCCTTGAAAGCCTCTACTAACTTGGGGTCGGATACCCAAACTCTAATACCATCAGAGAAGAACCCGGTTGCGCCCCAGTAGGGCCGTAACATAATTGGCCACCCACCCCCACGAGCCTGAGAAGGTAAAGGAGAAACAGCAGAAATAGTAGGTATCATTGCTAAGAAAAATCAACATTCATTCACGAATGTGCCCCCCACACCCACCATGGAGCCACAATTAGAGGCAGGACACCCAACAAGAAGCTATTGCCGATCATGCCGGGGCCTCCTAGGTTTGCATCGTGAGTATACGCCCCACAAATGCCACCTTAAGAACCAAGAGTCCGTCGAGATCGGGTTCAGTGACGAAAATGGGATTGACAATAAAAGGTTCCCCGTGCTCTCGACGTTGGGTACTACAGTTCTACGGGTGCAAGAGTATGCCTCCTCAAGCACCCGGGCATCAAAATAGAAGAAATCCAAAGGAATAACCAAAACAAGCAAAAGGTCGGCTGGAAACGGCAAGCAGATAGGAGAAGAGGGGGGAGAAAAACGAAACAGAAGGAAAAGGAAAAGGTGCTCAGCACAATTGGAGAGGACGGCAGCAGGAGCACAAGGCTAGAAAAGGGCAGAGGACTGTCCCAAGGAGCATCACACTCCGACAGCCGCCCACTAAGCCCCCCTCACGGCGTCAATGGGCTGAACAGGGAGGGGGGTTGTTATTTTGAAGCCCTTCTCTTTCCCTGATCATTTTGCCAATTTGTTTCTCCAACAAACACATATTTTAATTACCTCCTTTCTCCCTATCAATTCCCATACCACTATCTATTAACAGTTTAAACCCAAACAAATGCCTCTAACCACTGGTTCCAAAGTGTTCGCAACAGCAACAACCCCAGCCCTTGATAGATGCACCTCATCACGAGCATACATTTCATTTCTTCCATAGAAGTGTTCCCAGTTGTCTATGAAAGATATTGCATTTGATTTGCAATATCTTTCCAGCCGGCAATTGACACCAAGTGCCCTTGACAACCATTCATTCTCAACACTCTTTCTTGGAAGAATACCACATATGATCGGGATTCCTCCCTTGCTCCTAACTAATTCTATGGCTTTGTTAAATTTCTTTATCAATTCCTCGCTCCTAACTCGTCAAACATCATTACCCCCTGCACTAATACAAATAATGGGTTTGTTCCCATTTCCCATCATAATATCTTTCATGTTGTCAACAATATCTCCAATTCCAGCTCCCGGACAGCAGACCATTAACCTGTTCCCCCTATCTCTGGCACAAAACGTCCTGTCTAAATACCTCACCTGGGAATCTCTCACAACCAAAATTCGCTTCGGTACCTCTTTAACTTTCTGAGCACCCTGAGGGGCCCATGCTCCGCCGCTCCTCGCTGATTTCTGTTCTGAGTGAACTGCAAGCTCACCACATTAACTTGTATACCATGCAAGGTGATGGAGAAGATCGTGAGGAAAAGGCTCATAGAGCATCTGGAGGGAAATAACTTTGTAATGCACCACCAACATGGGTTCAGTGATGGTAAATCGTGCCTCACAGGTTTAATAGAATTTTATGACCAGGCAACGAAATTTAGGCAAGAAAGAGAAGGGTGGGCCGACTGCATTTTCCTGGATTGTCAAAAAGCCTTTGACACAGTACCCCATAAAATGCTGTTAAAAAAGTTGGAGCAACAGGCAGGAGTAAAAGGGAAGGTGCTCCAGTGGATAAGGGAGTACTTAAGCAACAGGAAACAGCGAGTAACGGTGAGGGGGGAGACATCAGAGTGGCGAGATGTCACCAGCAGAGTCCCACAGGGCCTAGTACTTGGACCCATCCTGTTTCTAATATATGTGAACGATCTTCCAGAGGGAATAGACTCATTCCTCTCAATGTTTGCTGATGATGCAAAAATTATAAGAATCAAGATGGATGAAGATAGACAGAGACTACAGGATGACCTGGATAAACTGGAGGAATGGTCTAGAAAATGGCTGCTAAAGTTCAACTCAGGAAAGTGTAAGGTGATGAAATTAGGCGAAAGGAGCAGGAGGCTGAACACAAGGTAACATCTGGGAGGTGAAATCCTGCAAGAGTCAAATAGAGAGAAGGATCTGGGGGTTGATATCACACCGAACCTGTCCTCAGAGGCTCACATCAAAAGAATATCATCAGCGGCATATGCTAGACTGGCCAACATAAGAACTGCCTTTAGAAACTTGTGTAAGGAATCTTTCAGAACCCTGTATACCACTTATGTAAGACCAATCCTGGAGTATGCAGCTCCAGCCTGGAGTCCATACCTAGTTAAACACAAGACAAAGTTAGAGAAGATTCAGCGGTATGCCACCAGGCTCGTCCCGGAACTGAGAGGATTGAGCTACGAGGTAAGGCTAAAGGAGCTGAACCTCACATCCCTGGAAAACAGAAGAGTAAGGGGAGACATGATAACCACCTACAAAATTATCAGGGGAATTGACAGGGTGGACAAAGACAAACTCTTCAGCACGGGAGGGACACGAACAAGGGAACACAGGTGGAAACTTAGTACCCAGATGAGCCACAGAGACGTTAGAAAGAATTTTTTCAGTGTCAAGAGTAGTTAATAAATGGAATGCACTAGGAAGTGATGTGGGGGAGGCTAACTCCATACACAGTTTCATATGAAGATATGATAGAGCCCAGTAGGCTCAGGAATCTGTACACCTGTTGATTGACAGTTGAGAGGCGGGACTAAAGAGCCAAAGCTCAACCCCCGCAAGCACAATTAGGTGAGTACAGCACTCGTTCTCCAACACGGCAAATGAATTTGCTGTCCTTAGGGCGTCTGTAGGCGACCTTGTCAAGGTCTTCTTAAGACCCCTGTCCTTAGCGACTTTCCCCGACGAGGTCTTGCTTAATATTGGTCTCCTTCGTTTCTTCCCGATGTTTCAGCTGTCGGCCATCCAGAGAGATGGATTCCCTCTCGTAGGGAATCCATCTCTGCTCTCAGAGTTCCAACTAGATTCATCAAATCCTTCACTAATCCTTCCATTATTGCTATAATAATGTTACTACAATCGGAGCTCCAGCTAACACAACCTCTCACTGTGACTGCACCTGACTGAGTTGAGGCAGTTCCTTTAAATATCCATTCAGTCTCATTCATTTATATGTCCAACCTACGCTTATAACAATCAAGGGCCCTCACTTTCAATATTAGTTTACAAAAATAGTTTATAATATATAGCTCACATTCTAGTTTTATACACAACAGCAATTATGAAACGCTGTTGCCAGATTTCGTACTATAATCCACAAGTAGTTACCGCACATCTGACGGCTCAGCGGATTAATAACTGTGTTCATAGGTTAGTCAGCTGTCCTCAAATCCGTCAAATAGCTGCCCCTATTGCCCCAAATGTCGCACCGCAGTTCATCAATCTAGTAACTCAGCTGGTTGCTAGCTTCTATATTCATAGGTTAATCCTTCCCAAACATCAAAATCATAATCTTGCTACGCAAATCAGCTGAATTCTTTCTTAACCAACAGTCGTACATACATACCTACACATACTCCACAACTCATACATGGATAGAGAACAGCCTTTTTTGCCACCATAAATCAGATGTAAATTATACGATATTAATCTCTAAAATGTATTAAGAACAAGATTTCAGTAGTCCCACAGTTCACTCAACCCAAATAATCTTAAATATTTTTGTACTGTTTATTAATATTAATGCATACCAATCAGCGAGGTATTCATATTATTCAAGCAAGTCCAAAATATTATTAAACTCCCTATTATATTCAAACATATCATATATTGTAATTACATGTATAAATATCCTCTATATACTATTCATATGAAAAGACCAGTGTTTATGTCCCATTTAAATAAGTATTGCTATTTATTAATAAAAAGCTAAGGTTGTGATAAGGCGCGCTAAAATATATTAATTTAACATAATTAACACAAAATGCAACACAAACTAACCCAAAAAATACACAAAATCAAGAAAACACACAGTATACATTTACACATATACACTCAATATAGCATTTACGAACAAAGAATTTCCACACTAAATTCCATTTACACAGAAAATACAACATTTACACACCAAATATTTCATTTATGCACAAAATATATTATTTACACACAATATATGCCATTCACACACAAAATATGTCATTTATAGACAATATATGTAATTTACTTACGAAATGTCAGTGGCACACAAAAATATACCATTTACACAAATATGAGTTGCTGCTTGGCTGGTGGTGACGTCGCACGCTTGCGATGGGGGTCCCTCTCCCTCCTGTGTTGAGAGTAAACTCCGTGGGACTGGAGTTTACGGGCCGTGTTGGCTGTCCTTTAGTTGAGCTTGTCATGTGTGACATGCTCCGTGTCCCGGTTGACGACGTCTACGGGATTGAGCTGGTAATTCCTCATCGGGTTATTATCAAGTTGGCGGGGGAGGAGGTGTAACGAACGTAACGAACGCCGTTATGAGGGGCGTTCCTTGTCGCTGCCGGATGGTGCGGGCTCTGTGACCGTAGTAGTGCCCTGACCTACGTGAGTGTGCACGGGCACACTCCTTCTGGCCGGTGGTTTTTTGTTTTTGCTTATTTTGTTTATTCTGTTCTTTTTATTGTATTTGTTGCCTTATACTTGCATGCTTGCATGTAAAAATAAAAAAAAATAAAAAAAATTACACAAATATTGCATGTACACTCAAAGTATAAAATTTACACAAAGTATGGTATTTGCACAAATATAGCAAATTTCTTATGCATTTAGACAATCAAAATGCACTGTCAGTAAAATTACACAATTTCACAAACATAATTTTCACAAAATACCAACACCTTGACTCATATACCAAAATGGACTTACACATGAAAATCTATTTTTTTCAGATTACATGTACAGAACTTACACAAATACACAATTTTCACACAAAAAATACAGTTGCACCAGTTCAACTTCAGGTACTTAAAAAACACAACTTCCATCTTGAGGTTATCTTGAGATGATTTCGGGGCTTTAGTGTCCCCGCGGCCCGGTCCTCGACCAGGCCTCCACCCCCAGGAAGCAGCCCGTGACAGCTGACTAACACCCAGGTACCTATTTTACTGCTAGGTAACAGGGGCATAGGGTGAAAGAAACTCTGCCCATTATTTCTCGCCGGCGCCTGGGATCGAACCCAGGACCACAGGATCACAAGTCCAGCGTGCTGTCCGCTCGGCCGACCGGCTCCATAAATACACTATTCGCATAAAACGATTAAAAAACATGGACAATTATTATACGAATTGTGTAATTATTACACGTCTTTGCACAATTAATACAATCAAACTTGCTATATTATTACATAACTTGTACAATGACAATCAATACACAACAAGTGTAAATACAATTCAAAATTATGCAATTGCACAACATGCTCAATTATTACATAACTTGCACAACTATTATACATCTTTCATAATTATTATTACACAACTTGCATAAATACAATCAAATACATATCCAGCACAAATATGTACAATACATAACTACCCCCAAATATGTAAATACACAAATAGGACAAATACACAATTCATACAAATACAATTACAACATGTACACAATTAATACACAACTTGCACAAAATATAATCAATACACATCCAGACCAAATACGAACAATACATAACTAGCGCATACACATTAAATACACAACTAGACAATTCCACATACAAAAACATACACGATTAATACACAACTTGCTCAAACAATACACAAATTGCAGGAATATAAACAATACATAATTGCTATCATCTTGTGATAGACTGCAAAACACACAATCTGCACAATTAATACAAAACTTGCACAAGTAAAATAATTGTGCTATATGTACAAATACCATCACAGCCAACAAGCTCAAACAATACTCAAATTTGCATAAAAGTTGTCTAGGTATCATTAGGACGTCATTTATAATATGCCGAGTTTAACCAACTCCCCAAAAGTCAGAATTTCACATATGTGAATGGTCCATCTGACTTCCTATGAGATCAATATAAACACATACATTTTCAATTAATATTTCAACATTATTAGTGCTAAACTATTTATCTAACATATGTCCATTGTTTTTAATGTCTTAATAATACCTCCTTAGTTGCATCCTCTCCAATCATGTGACCCATATTTATTTAAGCAAAACCATCCAACAGACTTATTTGTTCTAGCCTTAGTTATGTTAGGGTAGGTGGGGTTAGATGAAGTCAGTACTTTCTATGATAATTTAAGCGAATTTACTATATTCTATCAAAATGCATCCTATTATTAAAACCTAAATTCATATAAATCTATCGAAAATTATACTTATACTACACAAATTTAACCAAATTCAACCTAGCAAAAGCTAAATTGAATATGAGCATCCCATATCCTCATATACAAGCCTGTCACCTCTGTCCATACATTACATGAGTTGGATATAGCTCGAACCCAAAAAGGTATTTTTATACTATTTATAAACGTGCTAGTTAATTACCCCTAAGATATTATATATCCTACCCTACACAACCTCACCTAACCCGGCCTAGCATATCCAAAGCTAGACTTGATAAAAGTTGGCTAAACTTGAACTATCCCATTTAATTTTAACTTAATTCAAGACAATTTACACTAAATATCCCCAAAATGTTTTGTATCATAGCTCAGCCAAAGCCCATTTCAATCCCCAAGTTTTCACCTATTCCAACCAACCCTACACAACCTTACCTGACCTAGCATATCTGAAGATAGATTTGATTAAAGTTGGTGAAATTTAGGCTATCCCAGCTAATTTAAGACAATTTCCATCAAATATACCCAAATGTTTTGAATCATAGCACAGCCAAAGCTCATTTTAGTCAAGTTTTCACCATTTCAATCTACCCTATACAACCTAACCTAACCTGACCTAACACATCCCAAGCTAGATTTGATTAAAGTTGGGGAAATTTAAGCTATCCCACCTAAATTCAACCTTGTTTAAGACAATTTCCACAAATATATCCAAAATGTTTTTTATTATAGCACAGCCAAAGCCCATTTTACCCACATTTTCACCCATTCCATCTAACTTCCAATATCTGACATCCAGTCTTGGACACAAGATCTCCCATTCCCAAGACCATTTTATAGAGCTAGTGCTGTGTCCTAGCTATTTCCAATTTCCAGATTAGTTTTCTATCATTAATCCTACCAAACCAGACCTAACCTAACCTATCCTAACACGATAGCATTCGGTAAATTCATCCAAATTATCCCAATTTGTAACAATTCCACTAAATTTATCCTAATTATATCAAACCAAAAAAAAAAAATCCTTTAAATGTACCTAAGCACCGTGCATCCAGTGCATGAGTCAACTGTTAGGGACGTTAATGTCTGCTTCCAACTTCCATTCCACCCCTGGATTACAGCTAATTTTGCTAATATATTATTATTATTAGATCTGTGGTGGTTACTAGGTATTTTCCTCATATTACCACAACTTAACCACCTTGGACCTAACCTCTGATACGACATATACTCAGAAAATGGATGTTTTTGGGATTTTAATCTAACTGCCCCATACCTAACCTGCAGGAGTCTTGGTGCTTTGTTGAAAATTGTATCTATATTCTTAGAAAAAAGGGAAGTTTTGGATATGACCCTAACTGCACTGTGCCTAATCTGCTTGGATCTGTGTTGAAAATTGTTTCCATATTCATAGAAGTGATATTTTGGATACGAACCTAACTGTTCCTCGCCTATTAAACTTGGATTTATGTTCAATACTGTTACTATATTGTTGGATAAGTGTTTTGTTTTTACACATTAACTCAGCCATCCTGCACCTAACCTCCCTTTATCTACAAATTTCTCGTATTTATGGGAGGAAAGTGTTGTTTTTTTGCATCAGCCCAACCGCCCTGGACCTAAACTCTGATACATGGACCTTGGTTCAGTATTGCATCCTATTCTTAGCCATGTTATTTTTTGCTTCAATACATCCATCCCCAACCTAACTTCTATTACCTGGGGTTAATGGAAAATGTGATAATAATGGGAATTTTCTCTACATCAGTTCAACTTAATCATCCTTAACCTAATCCTATGTACCTGGATCTGAACGCCATTTTACAAAATATTTTTTTCAGAAAGAGATATGACTCACCAAAACTATACAATTACCATAACCCAATTTTCCTTATCCTAACCCATAACTAATTTTTATTATCCTAACCTTTTAGACCTTTTTAAAAGGCGACCTTTTAGTCCCCTTAAGCGAAATGGCGCAAGCCAAAGACCAACCGTTGAAATCTCACCTGGGTAACGAAAAACACACGGGCCAAGTACCGACCATCACCAATTATAATGAAAACACACGGGCCAAATACCGATCCTCGGAAAGAATGTCTATGACTACGGCGCAACTCTGAAAAACGGTCTCAGACTAGAGTGAAATCTCACCCGGGTACCGAAAAACACACGGACCAAGTACCGACCCCCGAAAAAAGCAAAACGGTCAGTACTTGGCCCGGTTTCCACTACTAGTGATGCGTGAGGGGGAAGGTGTTGGTGATGGGTGAGGGGGAAGGTGTTGGTGATGGGTGAGGGGGAAGGTGTTGGTGATGGGTGAGAGGGAAAGGTGTTGGTGATGGGTGAGGGGGAAAGGTGTTGGTGATGGGTGAGGGGGAAGGTGTTGGTGATGGGTGAGGGGGAAGGTGTTGGTGATGGGTGAGGGGCAAGGTGTTGGTGATGGGTGAGGGGGAAGGTGTTGGTGATGGGTGAGGGGGAAGGTGTTGGTGATGGGTGAGGGGGAAGGTGTTGGTGATGGGTGAGAGGGAAAGGTGTTGGTGATGGGTGAGGGGGAAAGGTGTTGGTGATGGGTGAGGGGAAAGGTGTTGGTGATAGGTGAGGGGGAAGGTGTTGATGATGGGTGAGGGGGGAAGGTGCTGGTGATGGGTGAGGGGGAAGGTGTTGATGATGGGTGAGGGGGGAAGGTGCTGGTGATGGGTGAGGGGGAAGGTGTTGGTGATGGGTGAGAGGGAAAGGTGTTGGTGATGGGTGAGGGGGAAAGGTGTTGGTGATGGGTGAGGGGAAAGGTGTTGGTGATGGGTGAGGGGAAGGTGTTGGTGATGGGTGAGGGGAAAGATGTTGGTGATGGGTGAGGGGAAAGGTGTTGGTGATGGGTGAGGGGAAAGGTGTTGGTGATGAGTGAGGGGAAAGGTGTTGGTGATGAGTGAGGGGAAGGTGTTAGTGATGGGTGAGGGGGAAGGTGTTGGTGATGGGTGAGAGGAAGGTGTTGGTGATGGGTGAGAGGAAGGTGTTGGTGATGGGTGCGAGGAAGGTGTTGGTGATAGGTGAGAGGAAGGTGTTGGTGATGGGTGAGAGGAAGGAGTTGGTGATTGAGGTGTTGGTGATGGGTGAGGGAAGGTGTTGGTGATGAGTGAGGGAAAGTGTTGGTGATGGGTGAGGGAAGGTGTTGGTGATGGGTGAGGGGAAGGTGTTGGTGATGGGTGAGGGGAAAGGTGTTGGTGATGGGTGAGGGAAGGTGCTGGTAATGGGTGAGAGATGAGTTGCTAATAGGCTCTGAAAGTATTGGTAATTGGGGAACTTTGATGTTCACCAATTACCAACTTTATCTGGCTTAGAGTTAGTCTCTAGTTATCTGGCAATTAGTCTCTTCCTAAATGACTAGTTTTCTGACCCTTTCTGTGTCTACTGAAAATTTATTTATTAATCTTATTTCTGAAGCAATAATAATAATAACCTATATATCTACAGAGTCATTCCATTTTTTTATTTTTATTTTATTTTGTCACACCTGACACAATAAAGCCAGGGGTCTTTATCTACATGTTCGGCTTCAGTTAAACTAAATCCGACAATCATGAGAACTTTTTTTAAATGTTTAATTTGCAAATTAGAGTCCAAAAACCAACAAATAATGCTTTTTGTGTTGTGTTGGGGCGATGAAAACATTGAACATTATTAGTGCAATTAAATGCAAGTCTGAGGAAATTATATAAAAGTGCGCTAGACCATTAAAAAGTTTTTGGTAGATTTTAAATTTTAAACTTTTGAAGAGTTTATGTCTGAACTTCCTTCCCGAGTGAACAGAAACCTTAGGAATATAGAAAAAAATTGTACCAAAATAATTGATCAAACTTTTTCGTTCGTATTCAATGACACTCATAACATACATGTGTATTATACAACAATATATATATGCATTATGGAACAAGAAACTTGTCCCACTTTGGTTTCTTGCGACCCTGATTAGTCACTTAATTTTCTCAGGAATTTCTATGCACATTTGTCCCTCCAGCCGACGGTCTCTGAGTCTGGAACAATGCCACAGATTAACATTAGCTTCGTGATTTATACACACACATGCATATATATAATTCACACATACAGACATATATAAATATATATATATATATATATATATATATATATATATATATATATATATATATATATATATATATATATATATATATATATATACACACACACACACACACACACACACACACACACACACACACACACATACACACACACAGAGACGTTAGAAAGAATTTTTTCAGTGTCAGAGTAGTTAATAAATGGAATGCACTAGGAAGTGATGTGGTGGAGGCTGACTCCATACACAGTTTCAAATGTAGGTATGATAGAGCCCAGTAGGCTCAGGAATCTGTACACCAGTTGATTGACAGTTGAGAGGCGGGACCAAAGAGCCAAAGCTCAACCCCCGCAAGCACAATTAGGTGAGTACAATTAGGTGAGTACAGGGGCCTCGTAGCCTGGTGGATAGCGCGCAGGACTCGTAATTCTGTGGCGCGGGTTCGATTCCCGCACGAGGCAGAAACAAATGGGCAAAGTTTCTTTAACTTTACTGCTTTAACTTTACAGGGGCACTTAGGGTGCCCCTGTTACCTAGCAGTAAATAGGTACCTGGGAGTTAGTCAGCTGTCACGGGCTGCTTCCTGGTGTGTGTGTGTGTGTGTGTGTGGTGTGGGGGAAAAAAAAAGTAGTTACCCTGGAAACACAAACCGAAACTGTCTCTATTTTCCGCTTGTTACAACTTGTAATAAAGTTGTTACATCTTGGCTTAACGTGTTTATGACGTATTAGAACGTTGTTACAACTTGATATATTGGTTGTTATAACTGGTTAGGAGGTGTTAAAACTTGTTCGAACGTTGCACCAACGTCGTAGTTTCGGTGTGTGTTTGGCGGGTAGTACGTTAGTAGTTAGTAAACAGTTGATTGACAGTTGAGAGGCGGGACGAAAGAGCAAAGCTCAACCCCCGCAAAAACACAACTAGTAAACACACACACACACTAGCTGTATCAGGCCACGCGTTGCTGAGCGTGCCTGTACCACAGGCGACAACAACCTTTCCCTGTTTCCCAGTCCTCCATACTATTTCCACCCCTCACTTGTCCCCTCGTCCTTCCAACCATTCCTCACTTCCATTCCCCCGTCCCCTCATTCTCCCAACCATTCCCCATTCCTCTGTTCCTTCGTCCTCCCCACCATTCCTCTCCTCCCCCATTTCTTTGTCCTCTCTACCATCCCCGACTCTACCATCCCCCTCGTCCTTCTAACTATTCCCCTGTTACGGCCACTATGGGTCGCAACCGGGTTCTTTGCTGGAGGGACCAAAGTACTAGTATCCGACCCAAAGTCGGTAGTGGCTTTCAAGGAGTTGGCTTGGTAATGCAAATAAAAAACAAGGAGGTAGTTGAAAGGAATACGACTCTTCATCCTTTATCAATATATTCACATATTATCACTTCCAAATCACCTTAAATAGAATCATAAACGAAGTACTACTACACTGATATATACACATGTGTCGCTCTCATAGGACACTAAGAGCTCCTCGAAGCTCATGCAATGCAGCCTTGTCAACTTCCTTGTTTCCTCTACACACAGTACCGTCCTGAACCAGTACTGGGAAACACCAATGAGTCTACCCTGGTCAGCCTATCTACAGTTTCACTAGATGCTCCTTTTGGACGCCCACAATCACTCTCCAGCCTGGTGCTGGCAGAGAACATCAGCCTCGCGCTGCTGGGCCTCTACACGAACAAATACAAGGGTAGCGAACCCCTGGCAGAAGCTTCTTGCAACTAGCTCGTTACACTCCTCGGTAGCACCTCACTGTCGATCGTGAGGTGCTAGCTTTTTTAAACATGTTTTTACCTGTCACAGGTGAGGCATCTATTGGAATATAAAAACACGTGCATATTCGAATGGAACGTTTGTGTCAAAATTTCAAAGAAATCGGCGAAGAACTTTTGAGATTACAGTGTGTATTGCACTTATGTCCAACAGATGGAACTGTTTAAAAAAAAAGCATGTTTTTCCCCTGTCACAGGTGAGGCAAGTATATAGTAGGCATATCAAAATACGCGCCTATTCGAATGCAACGTTGTTTCAAAATTTCAAAGCAATCGGTAAAGAGGTTTCAAAGATTTCCCTCACATGAAAAATACATTAAAAACACAGTATTTCAAATAAAGCATGTTTTTTTCTCGGCACAGACGTGACATCTATATAATATGTTTATTAAAACCCGCTCGGATGCGAATGGAACGATGTGTGAAAATTTCAAAGAAATCGGTTTAGAACTTTTGGAGATTAGCGATTTTGAACAAACGAACATTTCCATTTTTACTTATATAGACTAGCTGTACCCGGCCACGCGTTGCTGTGGCTCATCAACGCATGTGCATTGCTGAGCGACAGCAACCCTCCCCCTGTCTCCCATTCCTCCCCACCAATCCCCCTCCCCCGTCCCCTCGTCCTCCCTACCATTCCCCCCCTTCCCCCGTCCCCTCGACCTCCCCACCATCACCCACTTCCCTGTCCCCTTGTTCCCTCCCACCAATCTCCATTCCACTGTCCCCTCCTCGCCACCATCCCCAACACCTCCATCCCCTCGACCTCCCCACCATTACCCCCTCCCTTGTCCCCTCGTCCTCCCCACCATCCCTTTCTCCCGTCCCCTCGTCCTCCCCACCATTCCCCACTCACTCGTTCAATGTATTCCCAAATGATATGATGTTCCCATCAGAAAATTGGGAACATCAAATGACCTGATGTTCCCATCACTGAAATATAAGAAAAACAACTAAAAACAAATGAAAAACAATAAAAATATAAACAATTAACTATACTCACGAAATGAACATTATGGTAAACGACACTGCTCAATTCCAATGCAATATCACACAAAATAATTATCTCAAAATGAAAATGAATCGAAATCTATGATAATTCAATTTATCAATGAAATCGGAAACATTGAAATGGTATTGAAACATATCTAGTATAGTGTAAGTTGCTCTTACGTGCAACGGATTACGCTGTTGTTTAAAAAAAATCATGTCTTTACCTGTCACAGGAGTGGCATCTATACTTATACTCATGAAATGAATGGTTTGGTAAACAACATAGCTTAGTTCCAATGCAATGTCACAGAAAATAATTCAATCAAAATGAAAATAAATTGAAATGTATGAAAATGTAATTTGACAATGCAAACAAAAACATTGCAATGGAATCGTACCATATTTAGTACAGTATGTGTGGCTCTTACATGCATCAGATGGCGCTGTTTCTTAAAACAAAAATGTTTTTACCTGTCACAGGAGTGGGATCTATAGCTGTACTTTTGTAGTGAACGGTATGGTAAACAACACT
>NC_091160.1:27872229-27912229 GCF_040958095.1 Procambarus clarkii
TCTTTCACCCTGATGCCCCTGTTACCTAGGAGTAAATAGGTACCTAGGAGCTAATCAGCTGTCACGGGCTGCTTCCTGGGGGTAAAGGCCTGGTCGAGGACCGGGTCGCGGGACACTAAAGCCCCGAAATCATCTCAAGATACCACTCTACAGTGAACACCTATATATAACGGATAACTCAGTATACCTTGAACTGCAAAAATCCCAATGCAACAGATACACTGCAGAGGACGCCTCTTTTAAGTGGACACCTTAATGCACTGGAGATCTGAATACAAGAGACACCTCTGTGATGTGAGCACCTTAGTGAACCGGAGTTCTCACTACGGAGGACCTCTCTTTACGGCCTAAAACTTTATTATTTCAGACGAGTCTGAACATAAGTCAACCATCCTCCTGAAATGATAGTACTTTTTGCAACTGTGGTCGATCGTACCATTATGTTGCAATTGAGCCCCAGTAAGCCACTTTTTGTACATTTTTTTATAGAATCCATACAAAATACATTTACATCCAGACATAAATATTCCTGGGCCTAGTATAGCACACATATGTACTATATTAGGCCTCAAAGAGCGCGAAATAGACCTAGGATGCTTAGATTATTTCTTATTAGCAACCTAAATATTAAAATACTTGCTGTACCCAGCCACAACAACCTTCCTCCTATCCTGCAGTCCTCCCCACCATTCCCCCCTCCCCCGTCCCCTAGTCCTCCCCACCATTCCCAACTCCCCCGTCCCCTAGTCCTCCCAACCATTCCCCATTCTCCCATCCTCTCGTCATCCTCACCATTCCTTCCTTCCCCGTCCCCTTGACCTCTCCACCATTCCCTATTTCAACCTCCCCTCGTCTTTCCCACCATCTCCCATTAACCTGTCCCCTCGTCCTCCCTATCATTCCCCCACCCCAGTCCCCTCTTCCTCCCCACCATCGCCAATTCCCCTGTTCCCTTGTCCTCCCCACCATTCTCTATTTCTCCTTCCCCTCTGCCCGACCCTCCCCAACTCCCCCATCCCCTCGTCCTCTGACGCACGAATTAACGGTACGGTAAACAACACAGCTCATTTCCAATGGAATGTTACAGAAAAAAATTATATAAAAATGAAAATAAATCGAAATCTATGAAAATTCAATTTATCAATTAAATAAGAAACATTGAATTGGAATCATAACATGATTAGTATAGCGTGTGTTGCTCTTGCGTGCAACAGATGGCGCTGTTTCTTAAGAAAAGAATGCTTTTACCTGTCACAGGTGTGGCATCTATATAGTACGTAAATAAAAACACGCGTATATTCGAATGGAACGTTGTGTCAAAATTTCAAATCAATTGGTGAAGAAGTTTCGGAGATTACAGAGTGTGTTGCTCTTACGTCCAACAGATGGCGCTGTTTTTCAAAAAAGTATGTTGTTTCCTATCACAAGTGAGGCACGTATATAGTAAGAATATAAAAACACGCGCCTATTCGAATGAAACGTTGTGTCAAAAATTCAAAGCAATCGGTAAAGCAGTTTCGAAGATTTCCCTCAAATCACAAACGCATAAAAAACACAGTTTTCAAAAAAAGCTTATTTTTTCTCGTTACATACGAAACATCTATATATGTTGTATATTAGAACCCGATCGAATACGAATGGAACGTTGTGTCAAAATTTCAAAACAATCGGTGAAGAACTTTCGGAGATTAGCAATTTTGAACAAACGAACATTTACATTATTATTTGTATATATTTCTTGTTTGTCTATATTCATTAATAAAAATGTTTACTATTTGCTGGCACATCACGACATATTTGTGCTTTCAACCACATCGTTACAATAAGTATTCTCATTTTAGGAGAATGAGCTGACATTAGAGGACACGTATTCTCAATGGTCTAACATTTGTTCAGTAGACACGACAGAATAAGAGCATGCAACTGTAGTTGAGGATT
Source organism: Procambarus clarkii (assembly GCF_040958095.1). Taxonomy (NCBI): domain Eukaryota; kingdom Metazoa; phylum Arthropoda; class Malacostraca; order Decapoda; family Cambaridae; genus Procambarus; species Procambarus clarkii. Next base: position 27,874,168 of record NC_091160.1, read on the forward strand.
AAAACATTCAACAACCTCAGCAACACTGTGCACAAGAGGGGACTCCACCACAACAATACTGTACACAAGAGGGGACTCCACCACAACAACACTGTACACAAGAGGAGACTCCACCACAACAATACTGTACACAAGAGGGGACTCCACCACAGCAACACTGTACACAAGAGGGGACTCCACCACAACAACACTGTACACAAGAGGGGACTCCACCACAACAACACTGTGCACAAGAGGGGACTCCACCACAACAACACTGGACACAAGAGGGGACTCCACCACAACAACACTGTATACAAGTGGGGACTCCACCACAACAACACAGTACACAAGAGGGGACTCCAACACAAGAACACTGTACACAAGAGGGGACTCCAACACAACAACACTGTACACAAGAGGGGACTCCACCACAACAACGTGTGCAACAACTTGTACACAATGTTTTACACGAGCATTTTATCAATTCTTCACACGAATGTAAAATGCGTGATTGACACGTCCACTACAGGAATTTTTTCCCGAGTTAGTCCGCATGTGGCAAGAGGCATGAAGATCATCGTATCTCTCTCTCTCTCTTGTTTGGCTGAAGATTTGTAAACAGCTGTTATTATACGACGACCCATTAGGATTTTTTTTCCGATTTCATAAAAATGCCTCAAATTGAATTGGAAACTCAAACTCTAAGAAGTGTGAATCTGCCTCAGGACTAATTGGTTGCTTTGCCAGTACGATGAGTAACTCATCAACGTGGCCAGGTCTCATTATGACACCTCATTCCGGCTTTGACGATGCTGATTACTCATATCTTATATTGACCCTTCTGCCCCCCTCCCCCCTTCAAAACTTTTCTATTTGAAGAAGGCGTTACCAGCTTTTTCAAATTTTGCTTTAGTTTGTATTGTTTACTATAGGCGTTGCGGCCCAACATATATATATATATGGAATTAATTCATATATGAATGCGCTTAAAAGACAGTGTTTGATTTGAACCGACCATTTCTAGGTCAATGATATGAAAATATTAAAAGGAATACGTACATTCAATTGTTGAGAATTGGGTTAGGAAGATGAATTTTAACTTTTTTCTTTTGCTCTGTATTAACAGGAAAACATAGAAAACGCGAAACACACTTGGTACAGGCAACTGTGTTACGTCTACATTTCAGTTGATTGTTACGTCTGGGTTCAGTTAGACCCAGCAAGGTCTATTGTCAAATCATAGACAGGACTGCGCGACAGAGCCATCTTGTGATGGTCAAAACTATTGAAGTCGTAAGGTTATGTTAGGTTAGGTTATGACGAATTAGCATGGATTAAGCTGTGTTTGGCTCCTTGGGATTAAGTTTTGTTAATTTGGGTTAGGTTAGATTTGGCTCAGTAAAGGTAAGTTGGGTTTAAAACAGCCCTTCCTCTCGAGCGTTCCCAAACGTCACTAAGATGATGTTCTAAGTGACCCGAACCTAACGTAAGCGATGACCCACATGTATAAAGCTGGACCTCAATGTTGTGAGCCGCTGTGGTTTTAACACATACATTTTCGGCCTTATAGGATTTATACGTCAAAATGCGATGCACACTTCGAGAGAGTGAGCTGTGTAAAGCCCATTGGCCAAGCATCTTGTGAATGATTGGTCTTGAATCCATCGGATTTTGGAGACCAGATATTCAATTAATTGGACTAAAATTTACTTCAATATTTACATGGTGTTTGATAGACGTTTCTTAAAAAATGAACAAGTCCTCAGCCATGCAATCCTCGAACACCGACCCAAGGAGTGTTCCACACAGAGACAGGAACCCCGTGGTGACCAAACAACACATCGGAAGATCCCCGTTGCGTAGTGGTAACAAACTCGAATGGCGTTTTGCGAGCGCTGTGGCCGAGTTCGTGTCCTGCCTTTACTGGACATCAATCCTTAACCGTAGCCTCTTTTGACTCAGCAGTAAAATGGATACCTGGTTGTTAAACGATTTGGCGGGTCGTATTTCGGGGAAAAATATGATTAAAGACCTGCCCTAAATGCTATGCGTGTTAGTGGCTGTACAAGAATGTAAGAACTCTTGTATACATCAATTAACAGAAAAAAAATAAGAAACGACGACATTTTTGCGACGACTTGTGAGGTATGATCATCATATCTTCAGCCTCGGTGTTGTGGCTCATCGCCTGCATAAGGAGCCTCGTTCTTCATGTTATGGGGAGAGAGACTCCCCCCCCCCCCCCCCCGCAAAACGCAGATATAAATTAGAGTCGTGTGATTTATGATATGTGTGGGAGGGGGGGGGGGAAGGGGGGGGGGGGAGGGGGGGGGGAGGATATCTTAACTCGTATTGACTTGAGCCAGAATCAATGGATCAAGCGGTAAAAGCAAAAGATTGATTTTTCATAATGTTTTTGTACTCTTATTCAATTTATATTGCAGAATACATCTGAGGTTTTCAGCTCTTGAGTCCGTTTACGTTCTTGCAAGAAATATATTTGCATGTCTTAATTCTTAGAAAATGAGCATCTTTGCAGCTTTTTAACCACCATTGCGTTGGTCAGAACGTTCGCGCTGGCCGCGATTCAGGAATACTGGTCAAACGTGTTCACTGCGGAAAGTTGGTTGGTGTAATAGTTAATTTTCCTATAGTATATATAGTATATATAGTATATATAGTATATATAGTATATATAGTATATATTTATATATAGTATATATTTATATATGCGGCAATGTTGACAAATATAATTTTCAAATCCATAATTACACTCTGAAAGTCCACGTCAATTACAACATGGAGCTTTGGTATGTTAATTTGTATTATTTTTAAGAATATAAACAATTGCCACCAGTTGTGGTGTAAATAAAGGGAAGAAGGAAAGAACTATCGGGGGAAGGCGCCAAGCCATTACGACTATATAGCACTGGGAAGGGATCATGATAAGGATTTAGGATGGGACAAGGGGAAAGGAATGGTGCCCAACCACTTGGAAGGTCGGGAATTGAACGCCGACCTGCACGAAGCGAGACCATCGCTCTACCGTTCAGGAAAATAAGCAACCATTTGTCAGTAGAAAGCGCGTGTTTGATAGTTTGGCTGAGTATATGCTGTCACGATAAGTACACATACACCGAGAGTATATTTCAATCCTCAACTATGTTCCCGGTGTAAAGTATATCTTTGGTTGATTTATTCTCTTGTATTACCCTTAAGAACCTTTCTGCGGACACCCAGCCCGAGGGTGGCACTGGGGTATACACCGACCCACCCCCGGGTGGCACTGGGGTATACACCGACCCACCCCCAGGTGGCACTGGGGTATACACCGACCCACCCCCGGGTGGCACTGGGGTATACACCGACCCACCCCCGGGTGGCACTGGGGTATACACCGACCCACCCCCGGGTGGCACTGGGGTATACACCGACCCACCCCCGGATGGCACTGGGGTATACACCGACCCTCCCACGGATGCCACTGGGGTATACACCGACCCACCCCCGGGTGGCACTGGGGTATACACCGAGAGGTATACACATCTCTCGGTGTATAAACACTTGAGAGTTTACTTTACCTCCGGAGTGTGTCCAGAACGTGAGTGTACTTGCTGGCTGGTCGGTAAGCACTTGTGGAAGTCTTAGTATCCCTCAAGACGTTGATAGACCTTAAGTCCAGCACCGTACCGCGAATGAAAGATCTTAAGCCCAATACCAAAGCCTTCTGTTATCTTTAAACCAATCGTATTAGTCTTTGCTAAACAATTGGGAGAAATCTCATTTAAATCTCACATGAAATATAGTGACTGTTGCAAGGGTTGATCGTCGAGTCTGTTGTTGTGTTCATTTAGGTTAACATGTATTTGTCGAATGGTTTCAAACCCAGAGCAAAATTTCTGGTTCAGTGCACCATTAGATTCATACGTTTAACGTTTATCTCCCTTAAATCATCATAACTGCTCCTCTGTCTCCCTTCTCAGCCTACTGTTTTGCACTACAGTGCTCCGAACGGATTAGTTGCATTGTCAGGAGCATATGGATCTTGATGGTTCATTCGATTCCATAATAAAACACTTCACAACCATTATCGTCATACCTTTGAGAGATTTAAAATATTATCTTCGTTTTCACAAAGTGTGGAAGTTTTAATATTCCAAATAAATGTACATGAGGATTGCTGATTTTTCTTGTGTGTTCGTATATGTGAAATTTTCCAGCATTAAGCAGGTTTTGAGCCTAGCGTTCAATATGTATTAGAACTTTAAGCCTCTCTAAGTATACAGTGATCACACATATCTGCGAAAACACTAAAAGTGTAATGCTGGAATGAAGTCAAATACAGAATTCCTCTAAACATGTGGAGTGACAACCATTGTTTTAGGGAGCGTCTGATGGGGTGGTCAAACCTTTGCCTGACCTCAAAATGATGAAAGAAATAAAGTTGTGTCATTCTGTTACCACACTCCCTTATTGATATGTCAACATGGGCGATTTTCCCCCTGCCATAAGGAGTATGTTTTAGTACCTCCTCGCGGTACTTTGTGAGAGAGTAACAGTTTGAAAGTTTGTTGACCAAAATTCATGAATAAATATGCCAACTAATGGTGCAATGAACGTTAAGTTATAGTGTTATAATATATGTTATATTGTGTAAGTGAGGTCATCCGTGAGGTGCACGATGCATGGTTTAACAAGAGGGGCGATGAAATTTAAGGCTACCAGTCACGACGCCAAGCGTTTCTACGACGGTCTGAAGGCCCCTTATGGACCACAGCCCTTTGGCTCTGCTTCCCTCATCAGTGCAGATAAGCTTCAACTACCGACAACGAAGAAGCAGAATCTTGGACAGATGGGTTAAATACTTGGAACAGGTCCTTTCCCGTTTTCCTCAATCAACGAGGAGACATTTGCTCGCCTGCCTCAAGAGGAGATCAACAGGACTTTCATGAACCTCGCACAGAAGAAGAAGTTAGGAAATGCATCAAGCAGCTTTTCCTGTGCTAAGTGCCAGGATCAGATGCAATCCCTGCTGAAGTGTAGATAGTAGGAGGCTCAACCATGATGCTGAAACTGACACAGCTCTTCCAGTCCATGTGGAATGAAATGGTGGTCCCACAAGAGTTAAAAGATGCCAACATAGATCACATCTACAAGAGGAAAGGCAACCGTCAGTCTTGCGATTATCACCGGGGTATTTCACTCCTGTCCATCGTTGGGAAGATCCTGGCTTGTATCCTGCTCAACCGCCTTCTTCAACACCTTGAGTAGGGTCTCCTCTCAGAACGCTTAAGCGGCGTCCGCACTAAACGCGAAACTGTCGATAGGATATTTGCTGCACGCCAGCTCCAAGAAAAATGATAGAAGCAACATAACGATCTTCTCGGGACCTTCGTTGCCTGACCAAGGCCTTCGTTACGGTCAGCAGAGATGGCGTGTAGAAGTTAATGGACAAGTTTGTCCCGGAAATTCACTGCGATTGTCCGACAGTTCCCACAACAGATGGCGAACGTACTAGTCCATGGAGACGAGTCAAAAGCAATCACAGTGATGAATGGTGTAAAGCAGGGCTGCGTTCTCGCCCCAACACTCTTCAGAATAGTATTCTTGGCCATGTTCATCGAAGCCTTTCGTAATTGCTTGCCAGGTTTGAATACTCATCAGCTAGAGGACTGGTGGTAGGCTGTTCACCAAACTGAAGGTCTACTGTGCAATGGTACTCTCCACCCTAATCTAGGCCAGTGAGACCTGGACTGTCTACAGCAGACACGCCAGACAACTCAATCACTTTCACTTGAGCTGTCTACAGACTCCTCAGTATCAGGTGGCAGGACAAAATCTCGGACACTGAGGTCCTGGAAGAGGCCGGTATTTTCAGCGTCTACACCCTCCTACAGACAACTCAGACCGGATGGGCAGGCCACGTTGTCAGAATGCGTGAGAGCCACAGCCTAAACAACTGCTTTATGGAGAATTATGCCTGAACACGCATTCTGTTGTGGCACAGAAGAAACGATTCAAGGAATGACCCTCTAAGACCTGGACATTAACACCAATACTTGGGAGTCGCTTGTTCAGGACCGCCCAACATGGAAAAGCAAAGTCACCACAAGGGCGCGTGTGGTAGAAAATAGTTGGACTGCAGAGGCCCAGAGGAAACACGCGACGTGTAAAGTTAGAACAACCTCCACCTCTGCACTAACACCCACGCCCAAATGTCTCGTGTGTGGGCGAGCCATCCGGACTCAGATTAGATTTAACCTCCATCATCTGCAACACAGCTGCCGTCCTACAACCTGATATATTGAAGTCAAGGTCATCTTCACATCCGAAGGACGAACATCACATCAACATGGCCAATTGTGTGATGAGAACCATTACCGAAAATGAGAGGAAGTAGACTATGCCTCGGAAGGTGTTTAATGACTCTGGTCCCTAGTGCTCGCTACCATAAGAGTTGTTAGTTGATAGTGACACCCTGGCGTCCTCTTCGGTCGCCTGAGCCAAGACGCTGACGAGTAATCTCTTTACCTACATTCTATTTCACAAACAAGAAAGTAATGATGTTATTACAAACTTTTATAAAAATGATGAGCTCTTAGCTATCCAATCAGAATTGAAGTGCTGTATTGACAACTGGCCAGCATTACAAATTGTCAGTCTTTTTCATTTAAAGGTGACCTCGACAAGCATATCAGGCTTTCTGTCCCCGACAACGGGGCAACTGAATTGGTTATGTTACGGCTGTGGCTGTGGTTGGTTGACGTCCTGAGAAACATTGTGGCTGTGGTTGGTTGACGTCCTGAGAAACATTGTGGCTGTGGTTGGTTGACGTCCTGAGAAACATTGTGGCTGTGGTTGGTTGAGGTACTGAGACACAGTGTGGCTGTGGTTGGTTGAGGTAATGAGACACAGTGTGGCTGTGGTTGTTGAGGTACTGAGACACAGTGTGGCTGTGGTAGGTTGAGGTACTGAGACACAGTGTGGCTGTAGAAGGTTGAGGTACTGAGACACAGTGTGGCTGTGGTAGGTTGAGGTACTGAGACACAGTGTGGCTGTGGTTGGTTGAGGTAATGAGACACAGTGTGGCTGTGGTTGGTTGAGGTACTGAGACACAGTGTGGCTGTTGTTGGTTGAGGTACTGAGACACAGTGTGGCTGTGGTTGGTTGAGGTAATGAGACACAGTGTGGCTGTGGTTGGTTGAGGTACTGAGACACAGTGTGGCTGTGGTAGGTCGAGGTACTGAGACACAGTGTGGCTGTAGAAGGTTGAGGTACTGAGACACAGTGTGGCTGTAGAAGGTTGAGGTACTGAGACACAGTGTGGCTGTGGTTGGTTGAGGTACTGAGACATGGTGTGGCTGTGGTTGGGTGAGGTACTGAGACACAGTGTGACTGTGGTTGGTTGAGGTACTGAGACACAGTGTGGCTGTGGTTGGTTGAGGTACTGAGACACAGTGTGGCTGTAGAAGGTTGAGGTACTGAGACACAGTGTGGCTGTAGAAGGTTGAGGTACTGAGACACAGTGTGGCTGTGGTTGGTTGAGGTACTGAGACACAGTGTGGCTGTGGTTGGTTGAGGTACTGAGACATGGTGTGGCTGTGGTTGGTTGAGGTACTGAGACACAGTGTGACTGTGGTTGGTTGAGGTACTGAGACACAGTGTGGCTGTGGTTGGTTGAGGTTCTGAGACACAGTGTGGCTGTGGTTGGTTGAGGTACTGAGACATGGTGTGACTGTGGTTGGTTGAGGTACTGAGACACAGTGTGACTGTGGTAGGTTGAGGTACTGAGACACAGTGTGGCTCTAGAAGGTTGAGGTACTGAGACACAGTGTGGCTGTAGAAGGTTGAGGTACTGAGACACAGTGTGGCTGTAGAAGGTTGAGGTACTGAGACACAGTGTGGCTGTAGAAGGTTGAGGTACTGAGACACAGTGTGACTGTGGTTGGTTGAGGTACTGAGACACAGTGTGACTGTGGTAGGTTGAGGTACTGAAACACAGTGTGGCTGTGGTTGGTTGAGGTACTGAGACACAGTGTGACTGTGGTTGGTTGAGGTACTGAGACACAGTGTGACTGTGGTTGGTTGAGGTACTGAGACACAGTGTGACTGTGGTAGGTTGAGGTACTGAAACACAGTGTGGCTGTGGTTGGTTGAGGTACTGAGACACAGTGTGACTGTGGTTGGTTGAGGTACTGAGACACAGTGTGACTGTGGTTGGTTGAGGTACTGAGACACAGTGTGACTGTGGTAGGTTGAGGTACTGAAACACAGTGTGGCTGTGGTTGGTTGAGGTACTGAGACACAGTGTGACTGTGGTAGGTTGAGGTACTGAAACACAGTGTGACTGTGGTTGGTTGAGGTACTGAGACACAGTGTGACTGTGGTAGGTTGAGGTACTGAAACACAGTGTGGCTGTGGTTGGTTGAGGTACTGAGACACAGTGTGACTGTGGTTGGTTGAGGTACTGAGACACAGTGTGACTGTGGTTGGTTGAGGTACTGAGACACAGTGTGACTGTGGTTGGTTGAGGTACTGAAACACAGTGTGGCTGTGGTAGGTTGAGGTACTGAAACACAGTGTGGCTGTGGTTGGTTGAGGTACTGAGACACAGTGTAACTGTGGTTGGTTGAGGTACTGAGACACAGTGTGACTGTGGTTGGTTGAGGTACTGAGACACAGTGTGACTGTGGTAGGTTGAGGTACTGAAACACAGTGTGGCTGTGGTTGGTTGAGGTACTGAGACACAGTGTGACTGTGGTTGGTTGAGGTACTGAGACACAGTGTGGCTGTGGTAGGTTGAGGTACTGAGACACAGTGTGATTGTGGTAGGTTGAGGTACTGAGACACAGTATGGCTGTGGTTGGTTGAGGTACTGAGACATGGTGTGGCTGTGGTTGGCTGAGGTACTGAGACATGGTGTGGCTGTGGTTGGTTGAGGTACTGAGACACAGTGTGGCTGTAGAAGGTTGAGGTACTGAGACACAGTGTGGCTGTGGTAGGTTGAGGTACTGAGACACAGTGTGGCTGTGGTAGGTTGAGGTACTGAGACACAGTGTGATTGTGGTAGGTTGAGGTACTGAGACACAGTATGGCTGTGGTTGGTTGAGGTACTGAGACATGGTGTGGCTGTGGTTGGTTGAGGTACTGAGACATGGTGTGGCTGATGTAGGTTGAGGTACTGAGACACAGTGTGGCTGTAGAAGGTTGAGGTACTGAGACACAGTGTGGCTGTGGTAGGTTGAGGTACTGAGACACAGTGTGGCTGTGGTTGGTTGAGGTAATGAGACACAGTGTGGCTGTGGTTGGTTGAGGTACTGAGACACAGTGTGGCTGTTGTTGGTTGAGGTACTGAGACACAGTGTGGCTGTGGTTGGTTGAGGTAATGAGACACAGTGTGGCAGTGGTTGGTTGAGGTACTGAGACACAGTGTGGCTGTGGTAGGTTGAGGTACTGAGACACAGTGTGGCTGTAGAAGGTTGAGGTACTGAGACACAGTGTGGCTGTAGAAGGTTGAGGTACTGAGACACAGTGTGGCTGTAGAAGGTTGAGGTACTGAGACATGGTGTGGCTGTGGTTGGTTGAGGTTCTGAGACATGGTGTGACTGTGGTTGGTTGAGGTACTGAGACACAGTGTGACTGTGGTAGGTTGAGGTACTGAGACACAGTGTGGCTGTAGAAGGTTGAGGTACTGAGACACAGTGTGGCTGTAGAAGGTTGAGGTACTGAGACACAGTGTGGCTGTAGAAGGTTGAGGTACTGAGACACAGTGTGGCTGTGGTTGGTTGAGGTACTGAGACACAGTGTGACTGTGGTTGGTTGAGGTACTGAGACACAGTGTGACTGTGGTAGGTTGAGGTACTGAGACACAGTGTGGCTGTGGTTGGTTGAGGTACTGAGACACAGTGTGACTGTTGTTGGTTGAGGTACTGAGACACAGTGTGACTGTGGTAGGTTGAGGTACTGAGACACAGTGTGGCTGTGGTTGGTTGAGGTACTGAGACATGGTGTGGCTGTGGTTGGTTGAGGTACTGAGACATGGTGTGGCTGTGGTTGGTTGAGGTACTGAGACATGGTGTGGCTGTGGTTGGTTGAGGTACTGAGACACAGTGTGGCTGTGGTTGGTTGAGGTACTGAGACATGGTGTGGCTGTGGTTGGTTGAGGTACTGAGACATGGTGTGGCTGTGGTTGGTTGAGGTACTGAGACACGGTGTGGCTGTGGTTGGTTGAGGTACTGAGACACAGTGTGGCTGTGGTTGGTTGAGGTACTGAGACATGGTGTGGCTGTGGTTGGTTGAGGTACTGAGACATGGTGTGGCTGTGGTTGGTTGAGGTACTGAGACATGGTGTGGCTGTGGTTGGTTGAGGTACTGAGACACAGTGTGACTGTGGTTGGTTGAGGTACTGAGACACAGTGTGGCTGTGGTTGGTTGAGGTACTGAGACATGGTGTGGCTGTGGTTGGTTGAGGTACTGAGACATGGTGTGGCTGTGGTTGGTTGAGGTACTGAGACATGGTGTAGCTGTGGTTGGTTGAGGTACTGAGACACAGTGTGACTGTGGTTGGTTGAGGTAATGAGACACAGTGTGGCTGTGGTTGTTGAGGTACTGAGACACAGTGTGGCTGTGGTAGGTTGAGGTACTGAGACACAGTGTGGCTGTAGAAGGTTGAGGTACTGAGACATGGTGTGGCTTTGGTTGGTTGAGGTACTGAGACATGGTGTGGCTGTGGTTGGTTGAGGTAATGAGACACAGTGTGGCTGTGGTTGGTTGAGGTACTGAGACACAGTGTGGCTGTTGTTGGTTGAGGTACTGAGACACAGTGTGGCTGTGGTTGGTTGAGGTAATGAGACACAGTGTGGCTGTGGTTGGTTGAGGTACTGAGACACAGTGTGGCTGTGGTAGGTCGAGGTACTGAGACACAGTGTGGCTGTAGAAGATTGAGGTACTGAGACACAGTGTGGCTGTGGTTGGTTGAGGTACTGAGACATGGTGTGGCTGTGGTTGGGTGAGGTACTGAGACACAGTGTGACTGTGGTTGGTTGAGGTACTGAGACACAGTGTGGCTGTGGTTGGTTGAGGTACTGAGACACAGTGTGGCTGTAGAAGGTTGAGGTACTGAGACACAGTGTGGCTGTAGAAGGTTGAGGTACTGAGACACAGTGTGGCTGTGGTTGGTTGAGGTACTGAGACACAGTGTGGCTGTGGTTGGTTGAGGTACTGAGACATGGTGTGGCTGTGGTTGGTTGAGGTACTGAGACACAGTGTGACTGTGGTTGGTTGAGGTACTGAGACACAGTGTGGCTGTGGTTGGTTGAGGTTCTGAGACACAGTGTGGCTGTGGTTGGTTGAGGTACTGAGACATGGTGTGACTGTGGTTGGTTGAGGTACTGAGACACAGTGTGACTGTGGTAGGTTGAGGTACTGAGACACAGTGTGGCTCTAGAAGGTTGAGGTACTGAGACACAGTGTGGCTGTAGAAGGTTGAGGTACTGAGACACAGTGTGGCTGTAGAAGGTTGAGGTACTGAGACACAGTGTGGCTGTAGAAGGTTGAGGTACTGAGACACAGTGTGACTGTGGTTGGTTGAGGTACTGAGACACAGTGTGACTGTGGTAGGTTGAGGTACTGAAACACAGTGTGGCTGTGGTTGGTTGAGGTACTGAGACACAGTGTGACTGTGGTTGGTTGAGGTACTGAGACACAGTGTGACTGTGGTTGGTTGAGGTACTGAGACACAGTGTGACTGTGGTAGGTTGAGGTACTGAAACACAGTGTGGCTGTGGTTGGTTGAGGTACTGAGACACAGTGTGACTGTGGTTGGTTGAGGTACTGAGACACAGTGTGACTGTGGTTGGTTGAGGTACTGAGACACAGTGTGACTGTGGTAGGTTGAGGTACTGAAACACAGTGTGGCTGTGGTTGGTTGAGGTACTGAGACACAGTGTGACTGTGGTAGGTTGAGGTACTGAAACACAGTGTGACTGTGGTTGGTTGAGGTACTGAGACACAGTGTGACTGTGGTAGGTTGAGGTACTGAAACACAGTGTGGCTGTGGTTGGTTGAGGTACTGAGACACAGTGTGACTGTGGTTGGTTGAGGTACTGAGACACAGTGTGACTGTGGTTGGTTGAGGTACTGAGACACAGTGTGACTGTGGTTGGTTGAGGTACTGAAACACAGTGTGGCTGTGGTAGGTTGAGGTACTGAAACACAGTGTGGCTGTGGTTGGTTGAGGTACTGAGACACAGTGTAACTGTGGTTGGTTGAGGTACTGAGACACAGTGTGACTGTGGTTGGTTGAGGTACTGAGACACAGTGTGACTGTGGTAGGTTGAGGTACTGAAACACAGTGTGGCTGTGGTTGGTTGAGGTACTGAGACACAGTGTGACTGTGGTTGGTTGAGGTACTGAGACACAGTGTGGCTGTGGTAGGTTGAGGTACTGAGACACAGTGTGATTGTGGTAGGTTGAGGTACTGAGACACAGTATGGCTGTGGTTGGTTGAGGTACTGAGACATGGTGTGGCTGTGGTTGGCTGAGGTACTGAGACATGGTGTGGCTGTGGTTGGTTGAGGTACTGAGACACAGTGTGGCTGTAGAAGGTTGAGGTACTGAGACACAGTGTGGCTGTGGTAGGTTGAGGTACTGAGACACAGTGTGGCTGTGGTAGGTTGAGGTACTGAGACACAGTGTGATTGTGGTAGGTTGAGGTACTGAGACACAGTATGGCTGTGGTTGGTTGAGGTACTGAGACATGGTGTGGCTGTGGTTGGTTGAGGTACTGAGACATGGTGTGGCTGATGTAGGTTGAGGTACTGAGACACAGTGTGGCTGTAGAAGGTTGAGGTACTGAGACACAGTGTGGCTGTGGTAGGTTGAGGTACTGAGACACAGTGTGGCTGTGGTTGGTTGAGGTAATGAGACACAGTGTGGCTGTGGTTGGTTGAGGTACTGAGACACAGTGTGGCTGTTGTTGGTTGAGGTACTGAGACACAGTGTGGCTGTGGTTGGTTGAGGTAATGAGACACAGTGTGGCAGTGGTTGGTTGAGGTACTGAGACACAGTGTGGCTGTGGTAGGTTGAGGTACTGAGACACAGTGTGGCTGTAGAAGGTTGAGGTACTGAGACACAGTGTGGCTGTAGAAGGTTGAGGTACTGAGACACTGTGTGGCTGTAGAAGGTTGAGGTACTGAGACATGGTGTGGCTGTGGTTGGTTGAGGTTCTGAGACATGGTGTGACTGTGGTTGGTTGAGGTACTGAGACACAGTGTGACTGTGGTAGGTTGAGGTACTGAGACACAGTGTGGCTGTAGAAGGTTGAGGTACTGAGACACAGTGTGGCTGTAGAAGGTTGAGGTACTGAGACACAGTGTGGCTGTAGAAGGTTGAGGTACTGAGACACAGTGTGGCTGTGGTTGGTTGAGGTACTGAGACACAGTGTGACTGTGGTTGGTTGAGGTACTGAGACACAGTGTGACTGTGGTAGGTTGAGGTACTGAGACACAGTGTGGCTGTGGTTGGTTGAGGTACTGAGACACAGTGTGACTGTTGTTGGTTGAGGTACTGAGACACAGTGTGACTGTGGTAGGTTGAGGTACTGAGACACAGTGTGGCTGTGGTTGGTTGAGGTACTGAGACATGGTGTGGCTGTGGTTGGTTGAGGTACTGAGACATGGTGTGGCTGTGGTTGGTTGAGGTACTGAGACATGGTGTGGCTGTGGTTGGTTGAGGTACTGAGACACAGTGTGGCTGTGGTTGGTTGAGGTACTGAGACATGGTGTGGCTGTGGTTGGTTGAGGTACTGAGACATGGTGTGGCTGTGGTTGGTTGAGGTACTGAGACACGGTGTGGCTGTGGTTGGTTGAGGTACTGAGACACAGTGTGGCTGTGGTTGGTTGAGGTACTGAGACATGGTGTGGCTGTGGTTGGTTGAGGTACTGAGACATGGTGTGGCTGTGGTTGGTTGAGGTACTGAGACATGGTGTGGCTGTGGTTGGTTGAGGTACTGAGACACAGTGTGACTGTGGTTGGTTGAGGTACTGAGACACAGTGTGGCTGTGGTTGGTTGAGGTACTGAGACATGGTGTGGCTGTGGTTGGTTGAGGTACTGAGACATGGTGTGGCTGTGGTTGGTTGAGGTACTGAGACATGGTGTAGCTGTGGTTGGTTGAGGTACTGAGACACAGTGTGACTGTGGTTGGTTGAGGTACTGAGACATGGTGTGGCTGTGGTTGGTTGAGGTACTGAGACATGGTGTGGCTGTGGTTGGTTGAGGTACTGAGACATGGTGTGGCTGTGGTTGGTTGAGGTACTGAGACATGGTGTGGCTTTGGTTGGTTGAGGTACTGAGACATGGTGTGGCTGTGGTTGGTTGAGGTACTGAGACATGGTGTGGCTGTGGTTGGTTGAGGTACTGAGACACAGTGTGACTGTGGTTGGTTGAGGTACTGAGACACAGTGTGGCTGTGGTAGGTTGAGGTACTGAGACACAGTGTGGCTGTGGTAGGTTGAGGTACTGAGACATGGTGTGGCTGTGGTAGGTTGAGGTACTGAGACATGGTGTGGCTGTGGTTGGTTGAGGTACTGAGACACAGTGTGACTGTGGTTGGTTGAGGTACTGAGACACAGTGTGACTGTGGTTGGTTGAGGTACTGTGACACAGTGTGACTGTGGTTGGTTGAGGTACTGAGACACAGTGTGACTGTGGTTGGTTGAGGTATTGAGACACAGTGTGGCTGTGGTAGGTTGAGGTACTGAGACACAGTGTGGCTGTGGTAGGTTGAGGTACTGAGACACAGTGTGGCTGTGGTAGGTTGAGGTACTGAGACACAGTGTGGCTGTGGTAGGTTGAGGTACTGAGACACAGTGTGGCTGTGGTAGGTTGAGGTACTGAGACACAGTGTGGCTGTGGTAGGTTGAGGTACTGAGACATGGTTTGGCTGTGGTTGGTTGAGGTACTGAGACACAGTGTGGCTGCGGTTGGTTGAGGTACTGAGACACAGTGTGGCTGTGGTTGGTTGAGGTACTGAGACACAGTGTGGCTGTGGTTGGTTGAGGTATTGAGACACAGTGTGGCTGTGGTAGGTTGAGGTACTGAGACACAGTGTGGCTGTGGTAGGTTGAGGTACTGAGACACAGTGTGGCTGTGGTAGGTTGAGGTACTGAGACACAGTGTGGCTGTGGTAGGTTGAGGTACTGAGACACAGTGTGGCTGTGGTAGGTTGAGGTACTGAGACATGGTGTGGCTGTGGTTGGTTGAGGTACTGAGACACAGTGTGGCTGCGGTTGGTTGAGGTACTGAGACACAGTGTGGCTGTGGTTGGTTGAGGTACTGAGACACAGTGTGGCTGTGGTTGGTTGAGGTACTGAGACACAGTGTGGCTGTGGTAGGTTGAGGTACTGAGACACAGTGTGGCTGTAGAAGATTGAGGTACTGAGACACAGTGTGACTGTGGTAGGTTGAGGTACTGAGACATGGTGTGGCTGTGGTTGGTTGAGGTACTGAGACATGGTGTGGCTGTGGTTGGTTGAGGTAATGAGACACAGTGTGACTGTGGTTGGTTGAGGTACTGAGACATGGTGTGGCTGTGGTTGGTTGAGGTACTGAGACACAGTGTGGCTGTGGTTGGTTGAGGTACTGAGACATGGTGTGACTGTGTAGTATTGGGATAGTGTGGATGTGGATGCAGATTTATACATTATATACACATCATAAATACGTAACTTATATTTTCTTAATAATTACTCAAATAATTATTGCTGTATAATAAACATAGTTAAAAGTCAATAAAGAATTAATTCTCGCCAATTAGCCGAGCATATATTGCTCATAAATATTATATTAATTACAAGTCAGGTTATGGTGTCGTTGTAATCTATGTTCGGTTTATGGAACTGTATTTATGATGAGGAGAGCATTAATACAACAATTTTGTAGTAATACACTCCTACCAGAGTTGTATTTTTATTTCTGTATTTTACTCTCTAAAGAAAAGTGTTCTTTTTTCAGATTTTAGCGCCAAAACTGCATATGTATGATGAAGCTGCAGTGGCAAACAACACGATACAAGTGTTTGCTAATTTGTTTTTATGATGCAAAACTGACAACGATTAATGCATGAAAACTTGGTAGGAAGTTTTTTAAATCACAAATCAAATGATTTTGTAGTTTTGTCCTTGTGTCTCTGAGATTTTGATGAAAATTAAATCATTATTAACAATACAATTTGCAGGTATTATTAAAGTTGGTGTAGCATTGTAAACTTTCAGTAAAGGTGACGTTTAAAAGTAATGTGTTGCAACGCAGATTCATTTAGATCGATTTAATTCCCAAGACTAAATGAATTGCAAATTCAGTTTCGTGTTAGTGAAGCAGGTGATTATCGATAACATCAAATATTTATGGAAACACTTAACGTTAATGAAAATATTAAGATGCAAATTAATAGATTAACAGATTTACCTGGTACATTGCAGAATTTGCTTTATTGTAAATGCAATAAATTCTAAAGGAAATAAAAAAATCACTGACATGTTATTTCTTTAGCATTTCAAAATTTGTTTCCCTTAGAATTTATTGCATTTATAATAAAACAAAGATTAATAATCTTGTTAAAAAGATTTACGATAAAAGTAAACATCAAGACACATAAATTTGCACGAATAAGCTTAAACAAAATCCGTTCTAATAACTCTACGTATATTCAATCTAAGACAACAAGATAGTTTTGCTTTACTCTTGGGAAAATGCATCACTATTATTATCCAAATATACCAATGCCTTTAAAGATTACGCCACAGTTTCATCGTAGTTCATATCTGAATGAATATGGAATGGGACATGTGAGGTTCAGAGAGAAATCAAATCAACTGTGAAGTATCAAGCAATTATTTCTTCAGCTTGTTTCGCCCCTGTTAACGCCTGTTTTGAATTGTGCAGCTCAGTTTTGGTCAATATGGAATGGACAGAGATTCACTAGGAACTTTGTAGGGAAAAGGGTTGCAATAAAATCGCTGGTTGGGCTTAAAAAAAATGAAGGCATTTTCTTTGAGGAGAGATTAGAGTTGTTCGTTTGAAGGTGGTGAAAATAAGGGGTTTGTTGGGTGTGTGTGTGTGTGTACACATCTAATTATACTCACCTAATTGTGCTTGCGGGGGTTGAACTCTGGCTCCATGATCCCGCCTCTCAACTGTCAGTCAATTGATGTACAGATTCCTGAGCCTAATGGGCTCTATCATATCTACATTTGAAACTGTGTATGGAGTCAGCCACCACCACATCACTTCCTAGTGCATTCCATCTGTTAACTACTCTGACTGAAAAAGTTCTTTCTAACGTCCCTGTGGCTCATTTTGGTACTCAGTTTCCACCTGTGTCCCCTTGTTCGCGTATCACCCGTGTTAAACAGTTTATCTTTATCTACCCTGTCAATTCCTCTGAGAATTTTGTAGGTAGTGATCATGTCTCCCCTTACTCTTCTGTCTTCTAGTATCGTGAGGTTCATTTCTCACAGCCTTTCTTCGTAACTCATGCCTCTTAGTTCTGGGACTAGCCTAGTGGCATATCTCTGAACTTTTTCAAGCTTCGCCTTGTGCTTGACCAGGTACGGGCTCCATGCTGGAGTCGCATACTCCAGGAATGGTCTTAAATATGTGGTACACAAGGTTCTGAATGATTCCTTACACAGGTTCCTGAAGGCAGTTCTGATGTTAGCGAGCCTCGCATACGCCGCAGATGTTTTTCTTTTGATGTGGGCTTCAGGAGACAGGGTTGGTGTGATATCAACTCCTAGATCCTTCTCTCTGTCCCTTTCATGAAGGACTTCATCTCCCATTCTATATCCTATGTCTGGCCTCCTGTTTCCACTGCCTAATTTCATTACCCTATATTTACTTGGGTTGAACTTTAGTAGTCATTTGTTGGACCATTCATGCAGTCTGTCTAGGTTATCTTGTAGTCTCATACTGTCTTCCTCCGTCTTAATCCTCCTCATAATTTTTGCATCATCAGCAAACAATGAGAGGAATGATTCTATACCATCTGGAAGATCATTTACATGTATAAGAAACGGTATGGGTCCAAGGACTGAACCCTGCGTTACCCCAATGGTGACGTCTCGCCAATCTGAGACCTCTCCCCGCACAGTGACTCGCTGCCTTCTGTTACTTAGGTACTTCCTAATTCAATGAAGTACCTTCCCTTTCACTCCTGCATGCATCTCCAGCTCTCGCACTAGTCTCTGGTGTGGCACTGTGTCAAAGGCTTTCTGGCAATCCAAATATTTGCAGTCTGTCCATCCCTCTCTTTCTTGTCTGATTCTTGTTGCCTGACCGTAGAATTCAATTAATCCTGTGAGGCATGACTTGCCATCCCTGAAACCCTGTTGGTGTTGTGACACAAAGTTACTTCGCTCCAGGTGTTCGACTACCTTTTCTCGCACAATTTTCTCCATTAGCTTGCATGCTATGCACGTTAGGGACACTGGCCTATAGTTCAGTGCCTCCTGTCTATCCACCTTCTTGTATATCAGGACTACGTTTGCCACCTTCCAAATTTCTGGCAGTTCACCTGTTATCAGTGATTTGTTATACACCATGGAGAGTGGCAGGCACAGTGCTTCTGCTCCTTCCTTTAGTATCCATGGTGATATTTCATCCGGGCCTATAGCATTTGTCACATCCAACTGTAGCAAAAGCTTCCTTACATCTCCACAGGTAATCTCAAATTGCTCCAGTGATGCCTTGTTAATTATTCTTTCTGTGTGTGTGTACTCACCTATATGTACTCACCTATATGTGCTTGCAGGATCGAGCATTGACTCTTGGATCCCGCCTTTCGAGCATCGGTTGTTTACAGCAATGACTCCTGTCCCATTTCCCTATCATACCTGGTTTTAAAATTATGAATAGTATTTGCTTCCACAACCTGTTCCTGAAGTGCATTCCATTTCCCCACTACTCTCACGCTAAAAGAAAACTTCCTTACATCTCTGTGACTCATCTGAGTTTCAAGCTTCCATCCATGTCCTCTCGTTCTGTTACTATTCCGTGTGAACATTTCGTCTATGTCCACTCTGTCAATTCCTCTGAGTATCTTATACGTTCCTATCATGTCCCCCCTCTCCCTTCTTCTTTCTAGTGTCGTAAGGCACAGTTCCCTCAGGCGCTCTTCATACCCCATCCCTCGTAGCTCTGGGACGAGTCTCGTTGCAAACCTCTGAACCTTTTCCAGTTTCATTATATGCTTCTTCAGATGGGGACTCCATGATGAGGCGGCATACTCTAAGACTGGCCTTACGTAGGCAGTGTAAAGCGCCCTAAATGCCTCCTTACTTAGGTTTCTGAATGATGTTCTAACTTTTGCCAGTGTAGAGTACGCTGCTGTCGTTATCCTATTAATATGTGCCTCAGGAGATAGATTAGGTGTTACGTCCACCCCCAGGTCTCTTTCACGCATCGTTACAGGTAGGCTGTTCCCCTTCATTGTGTACTGTCCCTTTGGTCTCCTATCTCCTAGTCCCATTTCCATAACTTTACATTTGCTCGTGTTGAATTCTAGTAGCCATTTCTCTGACCATCTCTGCAATCTGTTCAGGTCCTCTTGGAGGATCCTGCAATCCTCATCTGTCACAACTCTTCTCATCAACTTTGCATCATCCGCAAACATCGACATGTAGGACTCTACGCCTGTAAACATGTCGTTAACATATACAAGAAATAGAATTGGTCCCAGCACCGATCCTTGTGGTACTCCACTTGTTACTGTTCGCCAGTCCGACTTCTCGCCCCTTACCGTAACTCTTTGGCTCCTTCCTGTTAGGTAGTTCCTTATCCATTCTAGGACCTTTCCCCCCACCCCCGCCTGCCTCTCGAGCTTGAACAGCAGTCTCATGTGCGGTACTGTATCAAAGGCTTTTTGGCAGTCCAGAAATATGCAGTCTGCCCAACCATCTCTGTCCTGTCTTATCCTCGTTATTTTATCATAGAATTCCAGAAGGTTTGTTAGGCACGATTTCCCTGTCCAGAACCCATGTTGATGTTTGTTCACAAACCTAATGTTCTCCAGGTGTGCAACCAGTCGTAGCCTAATTATTCTTTCCAGTATTTTACAGGGGATGCTTGTCAGTGATACAGGTCTGTAGTTAAGTGCCTCCTCCCTATCTCCTTTCTTGAAGATCGGCACGACATTTGCCTTCTTCCAGCAACTGGGCAATTCTCCTGACATAAGTGACTCATTAAAGATCATTGCCAGAGGCACGCTGAGGGCCTGTGCTGCTTCTTTTAGTATCCACGGTGATACTTTGTCTGGTCCAACTGCTTTAGTTGCATCTAGAGTTGTCAACTGTTTCATTACCTCCTCTGCTGTCACCTCTATATCTGATAGTCTTTCATCTAGGGTAACCCCTTCCAACAATGGGAGCTGCTCAGGCTCGGTAGTGAACACTCCATGGAAACTGGCATTCAGTGCCTCGCAGATTTCCTTGTCACTTTCAGTATATGCCCCCTCTGTCTTCCTTAGTCTTGTCACTTGGTCGTTCACCGACATTTTTCTTCTTATATGACTGTGTAGTAACTTAGGTGTAGGTTTAGCTTAGCTTAGGTTTTCTTCTTATATGACTGTGTAGTAACTGTGTGTGTGTGTGTGTGTGTGTGTGTGTGTGTGTGTGTGTGTGTGTGTGTGTGTGTGTGTGTGTGTGTGTGTGTGTGTGTGTGTGTGTGTGTGTGTGTGTGTGTGTGTGTGTGTGTGTGTGTGTGTGTACTTACCTAGTTGTGCTTGCGGGGGTTGAGCTCTGGCTCTTTGGTCCCTTCTCTCAACGATCAATTAACTAATGTACAGGATCTTGAGCCTACTGGGCTCTATCATATCTACACTTGAAGCTGTGTATAGAGTCAGCCTCCACCACATCACTTCCTAATGCATTCCATTTGTCAACTACTCTGACACTGAAAAAATCTTTCTAACGTCTCTATGGCTCAATTGGGCACTTAATTTCCACCTGTATCCCCTAGTGCGTGTGCCCCTTGTGTTAAAAAGTCTGTCTTTATATACCCTATCAATTCCTCTGAGAATCTTGTATGTGGTGATCATGTCCCCTCTAACTCTTCTATCTCCCAGTGACGTGAGGTTTAATTCCCGTAGTCTCTCCTCGTAGCTCAAACCCATCACTTCGGGTATTAATCTGGTGGCAAACTTTTGAACCTTTGCCAGTTTAGTCTTATGCTTGACTAGATATGGACTCCAATGTGAGCCGCATACTCCAGGATTGGTTTGACATGTGGTATAATGTTCCGAAAGATTCCTTGCACAAGTTTCTAAAGGCCGTTCTTATATTAGCCAACCTGGAATATGCCGCTGATGTTATCCTCTTGATATGAGCTTCAGGGGACAGGTTTGGCGTGATATCAACCCCCAGGTCTTTTTCTCTCTCTCTGACTCTTGAAGTATTTCCTCTCCCAAATGGTACCTTGAATCTGGTCTCCTGCTCCCTACACCTATCTTTATTACATTACATTTGCTTGGGTTAAACTATAACAACCATTTGTTAACAACAATTAACAACTCTCCGGGAGATCATTTACTTATATCAGAAACAAGATAGGACCGAGTACAGAGCCCTGTGGGACTCCACTGGTGGCTGCACGCCAATCCGAGGTCTCACCCCTCACTGTAACTCTCTGCTTCCTATTGCTCAGGTACTCCCTTATCCACTGGAGCACCTTACCAGTTACTCCTGCCTGTCTCTCCAGCTTATGTACCAGCCTCTTATGCGGTAGTGTGTCAAAGGCTTTCCGACTATCCAAGAAAATGCAGTCCGCCCAGCCTTCTCTTTCTTGCTTAATCTTTGTCACCTGGTCGTAGAATTCTATTAATTCATTTGGTATTCATGTGGTATAGTGGCTGTATAGTGGCAATCCGCCAGCTGCTGAGCGGAGGATTGGTTTATGACCTCCCACAGGACCTCTGTTAATAACAGACATTGGTACTGTGGATGGTCCCCCTTGGTCGTCTGATGGTCCCTCTAGGTCGTCAGATGGTCCCCCTAGGTCGTCAGATGGTCCCCCTAGGTCGTCAGAAGGTCCCCCTAGGTCGTCAGAAGGTCTTCCTAGGTCGTCTGATGGTCCCTCTAGGTCGTCAGATGGTCCCCCTAGGTCGTCAGATGGTCCTCCTAGGTTGTCACATGGTCCCCCCAGGTCGTCCGAAGGTCCCCCTAGGTCGTCTGATGGTCCCTCTAGGTCGTCAGATGGTCCCCCTAGGTCGTCAGATGGTCCCCCTAGGTCGTCAGAAGGTCCCCCTAGGTCGTCAGAAGGTCCCCCTAGGTCGTCAGAAGGTCCCCCTAGATCGTCAGAAGGTCCCCCAAGGTCGTCAGAAGGTCCCCCTAGGGTGTAACATGGTCCCCCTAGGTCGTCAGATGGTCCCCCTAGGTCGTCAGAAGGTCCCCCTAGGGTGTCACATGGTCCCCCTAGGTCGTCAGATGGTCCCCCTAGGTCGTCAGAAGGTCCCCCTAGGTCGTCTGATGGTCCCTCTAGGTCATCAGATGGTCCTCCTAGGGTGTCACATGGTCCCCCTAGGTCGTCAGAAGGTCCCCCTAGGTCGTCCGAAGGTCCCCCTAGGTCGTCTGATGGTCCCTCTAGGTCGTCAGATGGTCCCCCTAGGTCGTCAGATGGTCCTCCTAGGTTGTCACATGGTCCCCCTAGGTCGTCTGATGGTCCCTCTAGGTCGTCAGATGGTCCCCCTAGGTCGTCAGATGGTCCTCCTAGGGTGTCACATGGTCCCCCTAGGTCGTCAGAAGGTCCCCCTAGGTCGTCAGAAGGTCCCCCTAGGTCGTCAGATGGTCCCCCTAGGTCGTCTGATGGTCCCTCTAGGTCGTCAGATGGTCCCTCTAGGTCGTCAGATGGTCCTCCTAGGTTGTCACATGGTCCCCCTAGGTCGTCTGATGGTCCCTCTAGGTCGTCAGATGGTCCCTCTAGGTCGTCAGAAGTTCCCCCTAGGTCGTCAGAAGGTCCCCCTAGGTCGTCCGAAGGTCCCCCTAGGTCGTCAGAAGGTCCCCCTAGGTCGTCAGATGGTCCCCCTAGGTCGTCCGAAGGTCCCCCTAGGTCGTCAGATGGTCCCTCTAGGTCGTCTGATGGTCCCTCTAGGTCGTCAGATGGTCCCCCTAGGTCGTCAGATGGTCCTCCTAGGTTGTCACATGGTCCCCCTAGGTCGTCAGATGGTCCCTCTAGGTCGTCAGATGGTCCTTCTAGGTCGTCAGATGGTCCCCCTAGGGTGTCACATGGTCCCCCTAGGTCGTCAGAAGGTCCCCCTAGGTCGTCCGAAGGTCCCCCTAGGTCGTCAGTTGGTCACCCTAGGTCGTCAGATGGTCCCCCTAGGTCGTCAGGTGGTCCTCCTAGGTTGTCACATGGTCCCCATAGGTCGTCAGATGGTCCCCCTAGGTCGTCCGAAGGTCCCCCTAGGTCGTCAGAAGGTCCCCCTAGGTCGTCCGAAGGTCCCCCTAGTCGTCAGAAGGTCCCCCTAGGTCGTCAGAAGGTCCCCCTAGGTCGTCAGAAGGTCCCCCTAGGTCGTCAGAAGGTCCCCCTAGGTCGTCAGATGGTCCCCCTAGGTAGTCAGAATGTCCCCCTAGGTCGTCAGAAGGTCCCCCTAGGTAGTCAGAAGGTCCCCCTAGGTCGTCAGATGGTCCCCCTAGGTAGTCAGAAGGTCCCCCTAGGTCGTCAGATGGTCCCCCTAGGTAGTCAGAAGGTCCCCCTAGGTAGTCAGAAGGTCCCCCTAGGTAGTCAGAAGGTCCCCCTAGGTAGTCAGAAGGTCCCCCTAGGTCGTCAGATGGTCCTCCTAGGTCGTCAGAAGGTCCTCCTAGGTCGTCAGAAGGTCCCCCTAGGTCGTCAGATGGTCCCCCTAGGTAGTCAGAATGTCCCCCTAGGTCGTCAGAAGGTCCCCCTAGGTAGTCAGAAGGTCCCCCTAGGTCGTCAGAAGGTCCCCCTAGGTAGTCAGAAGGTCCCCCTAGGTAGTCAGAAGGTCCCCCTAGGTAGTCAGAAGGTCCCCCTAGGTAGTCAGAAGGTCCCCCTAGGTAGTCAGAAGGTCCCCCTAGGTAGTCAGAAGGTCCCCCTAGGTAGTCAGAAGGTCCCCCTAGGTAGTCAGAAGGTCCCCCTAGGTAGTCAGAAGGTCCCCCTAGGTAGTCAGAAGGTCCCCCTAGGTCGTCAGAAGGTCCTCCTAGGTCGTCAGAAGGTCCCCCTAGGTAGTCAGAAGGTCCCCCTAGGTCGTCAGAAGGTCCTCCTAGGTCGTCAGATGGCACTAAAAATAACACTAAATTAACATCAGCGGCATATGCCAGGCTGGCCAACATAAGAACGGCCTTCAGAAACTTGTGTAAAGAATCATTCAGAACTTTGTATACCACATATGTCAGACCAATCCTGGAGTATGCTGCCCCAGCATGGAGTCCTTATCTAGTCAAGGATAAGACCAAACTGGAAAAGGTTCAAAGGTTTGCCACCAGACTAGTACCCGAGCTGAGAGGTATGAGCTACGAGGAGAGACTACGGGAATTAAACCTCACGTCACTGGAAGACAGAAGAGTTAGGGGGGACATGATCACCACTTTCAAGATTCTCAAAGGAATTGATAGGGTAGATAAAGACAGGCTATTTAACACAAGGGGCCCACGCACTAAGGGACACAAGTGGAAACTGAGTTTCCAAATGACCCACAGAGATATTAGAAAGATTTTTTTCAGTGTCAGAATGCTTGACAAATGGAATGCATTAGGAAGTGATATGATGGAGGCTGACTCCATACACAGTTTCAAGTGTAGATATGATAGAACCCAATAGACTCAGGAACCTGTACACCTGTTGATCGACGGTTGAGAGGCGGGACTAAAGAGCCAGAGCTCAACCCCCGCAGGCACAATTAGGTGAGTACATGAAGGTGGTGTGTGTAGAGACCATATGTAGTCAGATTTTAACTGTAAATATTAAAAACAAAAATAGTGACTAACCAATCACAGTCACAATCACGAAGTCAAATGGCACAATCACGTGGCTACAATCACTGTGTCCACGGGATTGTGCCATTGTTATTCTTCTGCAATGTTTGGATATCTTGGCCGGTCACGGTAAATTGTGTATGTTTATTAATTATATGGAAACAAATCACACTAAAGTGATATGTGCGAATGAGAACACAAATCATGTCATGGTTCAGGGGCTGAGGTGCCCGGCTGGCAGGCCTTTTATCCTTGACTCAAATAGTTGTTATTATTAGAAAAGTTCACAGTGAATCATGAGTGTGTACACAAGCGTCTTGTATCTGAGTGTCCTCTAGACCACCTGAGTGTCCACCAGACTCATCTGAGTGTCCTACAGACCACCTGAGTGTCCACCAGACTCATCTGAGTGAGTTCCCGACCTTCTGTTTGATATCCTTCTTGTCTTCTCTGATATTTTTCAACCAATCAAAGCTCTCCGTAATTTCACATATCTCCGTTGCTTCTTTTTCGTTCTGAATATTCCTTTAAGCACACAGAAAACACTGTGCAGAGCTCACTAACAAAATTATATTACATTCTAAATAATATATTTCGAAACAGATACTCAAAGAAAAAGTTCGTGAGCGACTAGAAGGTAAACAAAAAAAATGTCCCGTAGGAAACAAGTTTTCTTGTAGTACGATGGACGAAAGAACTAAGATCGCTCAGTGACGCAGTGAGAAGAAAGACATGCCTTTGAGAACTCAGTTCAACCGCGCTTGGTTAGAGAAAGTCTTTTCCTCGAGCTTTGACATCACCTCGCGCCTTAAAAATTTACTTTTCAGAAACTCTTGCCCTTCATTCTTTGTGCTGCTGAGCGGAGAAACGTCACGGCGACATTAAATGATTTTCTGGAGGTTTGCACTGAATCCTTAAAGAATTTCAGTTTGGCACCGAAGCGGTGCACTAAGACCGCTAATTGGCTTCTCAGATTCAGTGACGTCACTAGGAATTAGTTGGGTGGGTCACTAGTCACCTCCGCCCCCCCAATTAATCATGGTCAACAATCACCGAAATATTAATGAACATCACCGGCAACAGATCTTGAGCATGTGAAACGTCCAAATACATTTCAGACAGATTTAATCCTTAAAATGAGAGTACCTATAGCTTTTAGGGACGGAATGTTCAATAGACGGACAGATGCAACTGGAAAAAAAGCTCACGATTTAAATGTGAATTTCTTCTACATCATCGCGTGATGTTTTAGAAGTTAGGTTAGATTTAGTATTACTCTTGGTTGCTTCAGTCTGCATTGTCTTCTTTCGAATTCTATTAGTAAAACTAAACATTTTGGAGCTCAGTAGTCCACGTTTTGAACAGTCCATCCACAGTCGTTACATGTAATATTCGTTCTAGAGGCTGAGTTGCAAGTAGATAATCAATCGATAGATAATCCAGTCGTTAACTGATATTATTATATATTTAGCCTCGTCAGGTCAACAGTTAATAGTTCTGTGACCCGAGACTGATCACCTCGTATTAATGACATGACTGACGAGATGTGACTGACAGCCTCTGATGGCACCTGAGCCATGGACCACTGTCCACCTCACGGGCTTATTTCAGCAACATTAACCGCCCAAACGTTACCTGCGCAAAGATATATTAGTCAATAATGCTGCGTTGTTTGTTGCTTTCAGTGAGCAGATAATGCTCTAGGTTTTCCGTCTGAAGATTGGGAACACTTAAGACAGTCCTTGCAAAATCGTTTTGGTTTAAAATAGATTTCTTCTGCGTAAACAAAGCCGGTACGACACGAAGAGAGAAGATAGAGTAGAATAGAGAGAATAGAGTAGAAAGAGCAGAATAGTGAGAAAGAACTAGGGAGTAGACATGATACCGAACCTGTCCCCAGAGGCCCACATCAAACGGATATCATCAGCGGCGTATGCTAGAGCCTAGAGCCTACATAAAAACTGCGTTCAGAAACATACGTAAGGAATCATTCATAACCTAGTATTCCACCATGTCAGACCAATCCTGGAGTGTGCAACTCATGCCTGGATTCCATTCATAGTTAAAGATCACCATGATCACCACCTACAAAAATCTGTTTAGCACGGGTGGAACAGGAACAAGTTGACACAGGGGGAAGCTTAGTACACATATGAGCCACAGGGATATTAGAAAGAATTTGTTTAGTGTCAGAGTAGTTATCAAATGAAATGCATAAGGCACTGATGTGGTGGAGGCAGACTCCATACATAGTTTCAAATTTAGATGTGATAGAGCCCAATAGGCTCAGCTACCTGCACACCAGTTGATTGACAATTGAAAGGCGGGACCAAAGAGCCGAAACTCAACCCCCAAAAGCACAGCTAGGTGAGTACTAACCCATTAAAGGTTATCAAATATACGCAATGAATAGCAATAACTTGATGCATCAGGGATAAAATCACTGGACCAGGATGAGGCTCGAACAGGCGTCCTGATTCTCCCCGAGACGCGCAAAATGTTGGTACTGATGGTGGAGATGAGGATGCTGGAGATGGGGATGACGCAGATAATGATGGACAAAGACCTTTTGGACAGCGATATATTTGTATAGAACTCAAAGAGACACTGAACAGGTTAATATTAAGAGTCCCTCATCTAGTTAGTGTCATGAAACACTCATCAAAAAAATGTTAAAAGGCACTCTCAAGGTTAATGTCGTGAGGCACTCGTTTTGTTAAGGGGAAGAGACTCATCAAGATAGGAGAAAGGGGCACTTGTTAAGTTTATGTCAAGAGGCACTCATTGCGTTAAGGGATACAGGCACTTACCGAGCCAGTGCCAAGAGGCACGCATCATGTTAATTAAAGATAAGAGGCACTTATGAAGTTAATGTCAAGAGGAACTCATCAACCTAAAGATGAAAATTAACAGCAACTAAATAGCTTTAATTCAGTTACTCCATGTCAGTATAACACTGATCCGTCACCACGAGACCATTTTCGGGAGTTAACCCAGTAGTAGAGAAGTATTGGTACCATGCCAGGGTCAACACCATCAACGGGTCAAAGGTCAGGGTCAACACCATCAACGGGTCAAAGGTCAGGGTCAACACCATAAACGGGTCAAAGGTCAGGGTCAACACCATCAACGGGTCAAAGGTCAGGGTCAACACCATCAACGGGTCAAAGGTCAGGGTCATCACCATCAACGGGTCAAAGGTCAGGGTCAACACCATCAACGGGTCAAAGGTCAGGGTCAACACCATCAACGGGTCAAAGGTCAGGGTCAACACCATTACTATTGGTACCATACCAGAATTAACAGAATTGGTACTATACCAGAGTGAAGGAGCAGTATTGTCACAATACTCAGAGTGAAGGAGCAGTATTGTCACAATACTCAGAGTGAAGGAGCAGTATTGTCACAATACTCAGAGTGAAGGAGCAGTATTGTCACAATACCAGAGTGAAGGAGCAGAATTGTCACAATACCCAGAGTGAAGGAGCAGAATTGTCACAATACCAGAGTGAAGGAGCAGTATTGTCACAATACTAGAGTGAAGGAGCAGAATTGTCACAATACCAGAGTGAAGGAGCAGTATTGTCACAATACCCAGAGTGAAGGAGCAGTATTGTCACAATACCCAGAGTGAAGGAGCAGAATTGTCACAATACCAGAGTGAAGGAGCAGTATTGTCACAATACCAGAGTGAAGGAGCAGAATTGTCACAATACCCAGAGTGAAGGAGCAGAATTGTCACAATACCAGAGTGAAGGAGCAGTATTGTCACAATACTAGAGTGAAGGAGCAGAATTGTCACAATACCAGAGTGAAGGAGCAGTATTGTCACAATACTAGAGTGAAGGAGCAGAATAGTCACAATACCAGAGTGAAGGAGCAGTATTGTCACAATTCCAGAGTGAAGGTGCAGTATTGTCACAATACTAGAGTGAAGGAGCAGTATTGTCACAATACCAGAGTGAAGGAGCAGTATTGTCACAATACCAGAGTGAAGGAGCAGTATTGTCACAATACCCAGAGTGAAGGAGCAGTATTGTCACAATACCCAGAGTAAAGGAGCAGAATTGTCACAATACCAGAGTGAAGGAGCAGTATTGTCACAATACTAGAGTGAAGGAGCAGAATAGTCACAATACCAGAGTGAAGGAGCAGTATTGTCACAATACCAGAGTGAAGGTGCAGTATTGTCACAATACTAGAGTGAAGGAGCAGTATTGTCACAATACCAGAGTGAAGGAGCAGTATTGTCACAATACCAGAGTGAAGGAGCAGTATTGTCACAATACCCAGAGTAAAGGAGCAGAATTGTCACAATACCAGAGTGAAGGAGCAGTATTGTCACAATACTAGAGTGAAGGAGCAGAATAGTCACAATACCAGAGTGAAGGAGCAGTATTGTCACAAAACCAGAGTGAAGGTGCAGTATTGTCACAATACTAGAGTGAAGGAGCAGTATTGTCACAATACCAGAGTGAAGGAGCAGTATTGTCACAATACCAGAGTGAAGGTGCAGTATTGTCACAATACCCAGAGTGAAGGAGCAGTATTGTCACAATACCCAGAGTAAAGGAGCAGAATTGTCACAATACCAGAGTGAAGGAGCAGTATTGTCACAATACTAGAGTGAAGGAGCAGAATAGTCACAATACCAGAGTGAAGGAGCAGTATTGTCACAATACCAGAGTGAAGGTGCAGTATTGTCACAATACTAGAGTGAAGGAGCAGTATTGTCACAATACCAGAGTGAAGGAGCAGTATTGTCACAATACCAGAGTGAAGGAGCAGTATTGTCACAATACCCAGAGTAAAGGAGCAGAATTGTCACAATACCAGAGTGAAGGAGCAGTATTGTCACAATACTAGAGTGAAGGAGCAGTATTGTCACAATATCCAGAGTAAAGGAGCAGAATTGTCACAATACCAGAGTGAAGGAGCAGTATTGTCACAATACTAGAGTGAAGGAGCAGAATAGTCACAATACCAGAGTGAAGGAGCAGTATTGTCACAATACCAGAGTGAACGTGCAGTATTGTCACAATACTAGAGTGAAGGAGCAGTATTGTCACAATACCAGAGTGAAGGAGCAGTATTGTCACAATACCAGAGTGAAGGAGCAGTATTGTCACAATACCCAGAGTGAAGGAGCAGTATTGTCACAATACCCAGAGTAAAGGAGCAGAATTGTCACAATACCAGAGTGAAGGAGCAGTATTGTCACAATACCAGAGAGAAGGAGCAGTATTGTCACAATACCAGAGTGAAGGAGCAGTATTGTCACAATACCAGAGTGAAGGAGCAGTATTGTCACAATACCAGAGTGAAGGAGCAGTATTGTCACAATACCAGAGTGAAGGAGCAGTATTGTCACAATACCAGAGTGAAGGAGCAGTATTGTCACAATACCAGAGTGAAGGAGCAGTGTTGTCACAATACCAGAGAGAAGGAGCAGTATTGTCACAATACCAGAGTGAAGGAGCAGTATTGTCACAATACCAGAGTGAAGGAGCAGAATATTACAATTAAGGAGAAGAATGTTGACTATTATAGGGGACAATTTATTAGGATTACTCACTCTATAATTCATGTGGGAAATTATTCAATAACCCAGCTGTTTACTCAATTTGCAAAATCCCACATAATAATCCCCTTGAAAATTCCACACGAAAATAAATAGAGAATCTTTCTGAATAATCCATTAATATCTTAGGAACAAAATATAAGTAAATAATTTAGCTACCGAAGAGTATATGGAGATTTTATCCACATACACAAGCAAATGGATGATTTAGAATGTTGTGGGAAATTGTTCAGAAATATATATAATTAGATTTTTCGAGGGACAGGAAGCCCGTACATATACTTTAGACTTGCATCGAGATCACCCCCATGCTCGAACTACTGGACTTCCCCCAAGATGCAGCTCTAGAACAGTTGCCTATCTCCCTGTTACCTATTCACTAATTAAGTGAACAGTTCAATTAGGTAAAAGGAAACGAGCTCAACCGTATCTGTTTCACCCGGGAATCAAGCCAACTTATCACCAACTGTGAGTCGAGAATGAATCCAATTGAATACAGCAGAATACATCATATAAATGTGCTGCAGTTGATTTTTATTCACAGGACCCGTTTTATCTAGAACTAAATTAAAATTTATTAGGCAGAAAGATTCTGATTTAAAATTCAGAGAAGCATCTTAGTCAGATAATCTTCAAAGGGACAACTTATGTATTTTTCAAATCACTTCAGAGACCAGACAGTCGGCACAAAAGTCATTATGTGAGAATTTGGTCATCTTGATATCTGGTCGAATGTTTTTAACAGTCATCCTCTAAGCTTGAATGTTCAGTATGTGATCTATGAGACCCACAAAATGATGATCTATGAGACCCACAAAATGATCTATGGGACCTACAAAATGATCTATGGGACCTACAAAATGATCTATGGTACCTACAAAATGATCTATATGACCTACAAAATGATGATCTATGAGACCTACAAAATGATCTATGGGACCTACAAAATGATGATCTATGAGACCCACAAAATGATCTATGGGACCTACAAAATGATCTATGGGACCTACAAAATGATCTATGGGACCTACAAAATGATCTATGGGACCTACAAAATGATCTATGGTACCTACAAAATGATCTATATGACCTACAAAATGATGATCTATGAGACCTACAAAATGATCTATGGGACCTACAAAATGATGATCTATGAGACCCACAAAATGATCTATGGGACCTAAAAAATGATCTATGGGACCTACAAAATTATCTATGAGACCCACAAAATGATCTATGGGACCTACAAAATGATCTATGGGACCTACAAAATGATCTATGGGGCCAACAAAATGATCTATGGGGCCTACAAAATTATCTATGGGGCCTACAAAATGATCTATGGGGCCAACAAAATGATCTATGGGGCCTACAAAATTATCTATGGGGCCTACAAAATGATCTATGGGGCCTACAAAATGATCTATGAGGTCTACAAAATGATCTATGAGACCAACAAAATGATCTATGGGGCCTACAAAATGATCTATGCGGCCTACAAAATGATCTATGGGGCCTAC
Organism: Procambarus clarkii; assembly: GCF_040958095.1. NCBI lineage: Eukaryota > Metazoa > Arthropoda > Malacostraca > Decapoda > Cambaridae > Procambarus > Procambarus clarkii. The sequence goes on from NC_091160.1 coordinate 27,906,232, forward strand.
AAAATGATCTATGAGACCAACAAAATTATCTATGGGGCCTACAAAATGATCTATGGGGCCTACAAAATGATCTATGGGGCCTACAAAATGATCTATGAGGCCTACAAAATGATCTATGAGACCAACAAAATGATCTATGGGGCCTACAAAATGATCTATGAGACCAACAAAATGATCTATGGGGCCTACAAAATGATCTATGGGGCCTACAAAATGATTTATGGGGCCTACAAAATGATCTATGGGACCTACAAAATGATCTATGGGGCCTACAAAATGATCTATGAGACCAACAAAATGATCTATGGGGCCTACAAAATGATCTATGGGGCCTACAAAATGATCTATGGGGCCTACAAAATGATCTATGGGGCCTACAAAATGATCTATGGGGCCTACAAAATGATCTATGAGACCAACAAAATGATCTATGTGGCCTACAAAATGATCTATGAGACCAACAAAATGATCTATGGGGCCTACGAAATGATCTATGGGGCCTACAAAATGATCTATGGGGCCTACAAAATGATCTATGGGACCTACAAAATGATCTATAGGGCCTACAAAATGATCTATGAGACCAACAAAATGATCTATGGAGCCTACAAAATGATCTATGGGGCCTACAAAATGATCTATGGGGCCTACAAAATGATCTATGGGGCCAACAAAATGGTCTATGGGGCCTACAAAATGATCTATGGGACCAACAAAATGATCTATGGGGCCTACAAAATGATCTATGGGACCTACAAAATGATCTATGGGGCCTACAAAATGATCTATGAGTGGCCTCGTAGCCTGGTGGATAGCGCGCAGGACTCGTAATTCTGTGGCGCGGGTTCGATTCCCGCACGAGGCAGAAACAAATGGGCAAAGTTTCTTTCACCCTGAATGCCCCTGTTACCTAGCAGTAAATAGGTACCTGGGAGTTAGTCAGCTGTCACGGGCTGCTTCCTGGGGGTGGAGGCCTGGTCGAGGACCGGGCCGCGGGGACACTAAAGCCCCGAAATCATCTCAAGATAACCTCATGATAACCAACAAAATGATCTATGGGACCTATAAAATGATCTATGGGGCCTACAAAATAATCTATGGGACCTACAAAATTATCTATGGGGCCTACAAAATGATCTATGAGACCAACAAAATGATCTATGGGACCTACAAAATGATCTATGGGACCTAGAAATGATCTATGGGACCTACAAAATGATCTATGAGACCATCAAAATGATCTATGGGTCCTATATAATGATCTATGGGGCCTACTAAATGATCTGAGACCAACAAAATGATCTATGGGACCTATAAAATGATCTATGGGGCCTACGAAATGATCTAAGGGGCCTACAAAATGATATATAGGACCTACAAAATGATCTATGGGACCTACAAAATGATCTATGGGGCCTACAAAATGATCTATGAGACCAACAAAATGATCTATGGGACCTATAAAATGATCTATGGGGCCTACAAAATGATCTATGAGACTAATAAAATGATCTATGGGACCTACAAAATGATCTATGGGACCTACAAAATGATCTATGGGGCCTACAAAATGATCTATGAGACCTACAAAATGATCTATGGGACCTACAAAATGATCTATGATACCATCAAAATGATCTATGGGACTTATAAAATGATCTATGGGGTCTACGAAATGATCTAAGGGGCCTACAAAATGATCTATGAGACCCACAAAATGATCTATGGGACCTACACAGTGCTGATCACGGAAAGCTTAACTTGTGAACAGAAGAAAGGACCAGGACATATCATGAAAATCCATCAACCTCACTCTCAATGTAATGTATTACGAAGTCTAATGTCCACTCCAACATTTCGAGAAATAGTCAACAAACGAATGATATCCTGATTTTGTCTGGAGGCTATCCCCATCCAGCAAACACAACCCGCCCTTTTTCCAGTCACTTATCACTAGACAGTGCAAATTTTCCAGTCACTTATCACTAGACACTGCAAATTTTCCAGTCACTTATCACTAGACACTGCAAATTTTCCAGTCACTTATCACTAGACACTGCAAATTTTCCAGTCACTTATCACTAGACACTGCAAATTTTCCAGTCACTTATCACTAGACACTACAAATTTTCCAGTCACTTATCACTAGACAGTGCAAATTTTCCAGTCACTCATCACTAGGCACTACAAATTTTCCAGTCACTCATCACCAGACACTGCAAATTTTCCAGGAATCACTGCTTGAGTGAGAAAATCAATTGTGTTTGTGTGCCTCAGTTTGAGTGTTAGCAAATATAGCTTAAGAATGAGTGATGTATATAGTGATGTAGCAGGGCAGAATACAACTAGTCACCAGAATAGGATAAAACTAGTCATCAGGAGAGGAGCAAATTAGTCACTAGGATAGGATAAAAAGTAACCAGGATAGGATAAAACGAATCACCAGGATAGGATAAAATGAGTCACCAGGATAGGGTAAAACGAGTTACCAGGATAAGATAAAACGAATCACCAGGATAGGAACAAACAAGACACAAGGATAGGATAAAACGAGTTACCAGGATAAGATAAAACGAATCACCAGGATAGGAACAAACAAGACACCAGGATAGGATAAAACGAGTTACCAGGATAGGATAAAACGAGTTACCAGGATAGGATAAAACGAGTTACCAGGATAGGATAAAATGAGTTACCAGGATAGGATAAAATGAGTTACCAGGATAAGATAAAACGAGTCACTAGGACAGGATAAAACGAGTCACCAGGATAGGATGAAACTAGCCACCAGGATAGGATAAAACAAGACAACAGATAGAGCACGGAGACCCTCAGTGGGATATGTGGAATTACGAAGTAACACAGAACCCATGGCGACCCCATCTACTTGCTTATACATGTGCTTATCCGGGTTCAAGAAGGGTGCCTCTTTAGTACAAGCTTGGAGTAGTTTCCTCAGAATATTTTCTGGTATGTCAAGAGGAGTACAGGCTGGATCACGATACACTCTGTCGGCTATCATGCCGATTGTCTCGTCCACAGGTACGTTGGTAAACAGCGATTCTACGTCCAACGAGGCTCTTATCCCTGTGGCCCGTGTGCCCCGCAGTAAGTCAACAAATTCCTTTGGAGACTTCAGGCTGAAGGCGCAAGGAACATAAGGAGTCAGCAGGCCGTTGAGTCGCTTCGACAGTCTGTACGTAGGTGTGGGTATCTGGCTAATGATTGGCCGAAGTGGGTTTCCAGGCTTGTGTGTCTTGACATTTCCATACGCATATCCAGGTTTATATTCCCCAGGGGAATATAATGAGAATCCAGGTTTATATTCCCCAGGGGAATATAAACCTGGATATGCGTATGGAAATGTCAAGACACACAAACCTGGAAACCCACTTCGGCCAATCATTAGCCAGATACCCACACCCACGTACAGACTGGCGAAGCGACTCAACGGCCTGCTGACTCCTTATGTTCCTTGCGCCTTCAGCCTGAAGTTTCCAAAGGAATTTGTTGACTTACTGCGGGGCACACGGGCCACAGGGATAAGAGCCTCGTTGGACGTAGAATCGCTGTTTACCAACGTACATGTGGACGAGACAATGGGGATGATAGCCGACAGAGTGTATCGTGATCCAGTCTGTACTCCTCTTGACATACCAGAAAATATTCTGAGGAAACTACTCCAAGCTTGTACTAAAGAGGCACCCTTCTTGAGCCCGGATGGGCGCAAGTAGATGGGGTCGCCATGGGTTCTCCCCTAGGTGTCTTGTTTGCAAACTTCTACATGGGTACCATCGAGCAAAAAGTCTTAGTCGACATGAACTTGAAACCGGCCATATACTGCAGGTATGTTGACGACATTTTTACATAGGTACCTGATGTCAGACATCTGCAGGAGCTGAAGGAGGCATTTGAGCAGAGTTCCGTGCTGCGTTTCACTTACGAGATGGAAAAGGATGGGAAGCTGCCCTTTCTAGATGTAACAGTCATGGAAAAGAGCGGAGGTTTCCACACTGCAGTCTACACTAAGGAAACGAACATAGGAATGTGCCTAAATGCCAAAAGCGACTGCCCAGATAGGTACAAGAGGAGTGTTGTTAACGCATATGTCGACCGTGCTCTCAGCCACAGCTCAGAATGGAAGCAAGTCGACGAAGAACTCTGTAGGGTAAGGCAGGTCCTAGTCAACAACGGCTTCTCCAATGGTTTCGTCGAAGACATCATAAGAAGGAAAGTGAAACGCCAAGCAACCTCTGAAGAGACAACTAACACAACACCTATACCCCCTATTAGACTATTTTACAGGAACTTCTTTTCCACAGCTCATAAAACGGAGGAAAGGGTCCTGAAAGATATTGTTAATAGAAACGTTATCCCTACAGACAAAAATCAGAGGATACAACTGACGATTTACTATAAAACCAGAAAAACGGCCAGCCTACTCATGAGAAACTCTCCAGACACAAAGCAGAACGCTTTAAAAGAGACCAACGTCGTCTATGCCTTCAAATGCCCTCTTGGGGACTGTAAGCTCCAAAAAAACCAGTATATAGGCAAGACAACAACATCTCTTTCTAGGCGTTTAACGATGCATAAGCAACAGTGCTCCATTAAGGAACATATAATCTCTTCGCACAACCAAACCATGCCAGAGAAATCCTAGTAAACAACACAGAAATCTTCGATAGATACAGCGATAGCAGGCGGCTTGACGTTTGCGAGGCACTACACATTAAGAAGTCAACACCAGCAATCAACAGCCAATTAATGCACAACTATATTCTACCCACCTCAAGACTCCGCTCCAATATAGAAGCATCAAGAAATAGGGACCAATAAGCTTTCTACAATCACTTCTATTCAATACCCATTGTTTCGTGTTCTGTCTTGTGTTGATGAAATTAATACCCGATTTAATACCACCTCACCCCATCCACCTCACTCAGAAGTAGATATAAACAAATCGGAGATGTGTAAGTTCTATTCAGTTGTGTATTTGTAAACTAAAGTCTTTGAAAATGTAATAAGTTTTACGAAACGCGCTCAAGTGTCGCGTCAGACTAGAAATAAAAATGAATTTTGGAGAATTGATTTTTGAATTACCACCAACAGTGAAAAGAAATGTACGAAAGATTGAGAAAATTCGTGTTAGAATTATTAATATTACTTTTTCGGTCATATTTAATAATATATGTCTACAGGAAAGACTGCTACCAAAATATACTAATATATATATATATATATATATATATATATATATATATATATATATATATATATATATATATATATATATATATATATATATATATATACATATATATATATACATATATATATATATACATATATATATATATATATATATATATATATATATATATATATATATATATATATATATATATATATATGTATATATATGTATATATACATATATATATATATATATATATATATATATATATATATATATATATATATATATATATATATATATATGTCGTACCTAGTAGCCAGAACGCACTTCTCAGCCTACTATTCAAGGCCCGATTTGCCTAATAAGCCAAGTTTTCATGAATTAATGTTTTTTCGTCTACCTAACCTACCTAACCTAACCTAACCTAGCTTTTTTTGGCTACCTAACCTAACCTTACCTATAAATATAGGTTAGGTTAGGTTAGGTAGGGTTGGTTAGGTTCGGTCATATATCTACGTTAATTTTAACTCCAATAAAAAAAATTGACGTCATACATAGAGATAAGGGTTGCTTTATCATTTCATAAGAAAAAAATTATAGTAAATATATTAATTCAGGAAAACTTGGCTTATTAGGCAAATCGGGCCTTGAATAGTAGGCTGAGAAGTGAGTTCTGGCTATTAGGTACGACATATATATATATATATATATATATATATATATATATATATATATATATATATATATATATATATATATATATATATATATATGTCGTACCTAGTAGCCACAACTCAC
>NC_091160.1:27917229-27977229 GCF_040958095.1 Procambarus clarkii
TATTTGCTAATATTTTACCAGATTTAAGAGATTATTTAAGTTCACTTGATGTTAATTTGTTACCCATCGAAATGGTGAGTCACCTACAAAATTGCAAATGTTTGTTATTGAATCCTATCTCCAAACCGCATGCATATATATTGTGGAGATATGTATTGCCTTGAGGCTCTCTACTTAAAACTGCACTTTGACTGTTCCCCATTATTCTTAATTCTCTTCTTTCTTTAAAAAAAAAATACGTAATTCTTCTTTGGATAACCCCCTGGGATCCCAGTAACACTAGAGTGGTTTAACCTGGCTAAATATGAGGTACAGACAATGTTAGATCTCGATCAACACTGGACGATAAGGGAAAACAAGCCTCCAGGGGCCATAAGAGTACTCTGTGAGAGTCAATTGCAAGAGGAAAGAGAAAAATGCGTGGCTTAGAGCACACAAGAACACGTGAAACTCCACAGTAAAATACCTCGTCTCTGGGAAAAGGTGGGATATGAAGGTTTTCATAAGGGAAAAATAATGGAGACAAAAATGCCATCAGTAGATGTCAACCAGTCAGTCAGTCAAGAAAGTAGCAGCGTTTGACTGACAGGGAAAATGTTCGAGGAAAAGCTGCTTCAATACGGTGGCGCGGGAGGAAGGCATGAGCTGTCACCATGTCACTGAGGGTTTGACAAAATTGAACATATATAACTCTCCATGGGGACAAGGAAGGCTCCGTGCGAGAGGTCTCATTGTGAACGTACAATGTGAGAGAAGATTGGGCAACCCTTGCAGAGAAATACCTGCTGATTAGAGTGAGTGTAGCTTTCATTGCGATCAAAGACGTGAGAGGGGAGTATGCAAGGCATGCTGATCATTGAAACTACTACCGAACGAAGCAATCATGTAACTATGGAACTAACACGGAAAAGGACCGTGTTTTCACAGTCCTTTCAAAGCAACGATCGAAATATCGAGTGTGAAAGCCTACGAATATATGCGGGATCCAAAGCGCAGTTTAGATACGATAATACCACGAAGGCGCTTAAACAGACGAACAGTCGTTTATCTACACTCAGCAAATGGTATGCGGAAACCTATCAGTAAGGCAAAGGTCTTCCAGTTTGTAACTGATGGGTACGCGATGACCAAGACAGACAGGCATCAAGAATCAACAACATGACATTCGTATGATTCTTATATGTACAGAACTTGACCTCCAGTGCTTAAACACACCTGAGGGAAAGAGGCCTCCATGCTGGCGGAACAAGGCACAGAAGTAGATCATGAGATCATACCTCTAAAATATAGCCACAGAAGAAGACTTTGAGCGACCCATTACGATTTCCCTGGGGAAGTCAAAATCGTGCCATTAGGCTAATATATTATATCTCCTGGAAGTATCATACACTTCCTCCAGGTAGTGTCATACACTTCCTCCAGGTAGTGTCATACACTTCCTCCAGGTAGTGTCATACACTTCCTCCAGGTTGTGTCATACACTTTCTCCAAGTTGTGTCATACATTTCCTCCAGGTTGTGCCATACACTTCCTCCAGGTTGTGTCATACACTTCCTCCAGGTTGTGTCATACACTTCCTCCAGGTAGTGTCATACACTTCCTCCAGGTAGTGTCATACACTTCCTCCAGATAGTGTTATACACTTCATCCAGGTAGTGTCATACACTTCCTCCAGGTAGTGTCATACGCTTCCTCCAGGTTGTGTCATACACTTCCTCCAGGTAGTGTCATACACTTCCTCCAGGTAGTGTCATACACTTCCTCCAGGTAGTGTCATACACTTCCTCCAGGTAGTGTCATACACTTCCTCCAGGTAGTGTCATACACTTCCTCCAGGTTGTGTCATACACTTCCTCCAGGTTGTGTCATACACTTCCTCCAGGTAGTGTCATACACTTCCTCCAGGTTGTGTCATACACTTCCTCCAGGTAGTGGCATACACTTCCTCCAGGTCAAATATGCTGGCTACAACCGAATTACCCGCGGACAGGGCATGACGAAGGCCAGGAGGTCAGTCGTACTGCGACACTTACGAAAGGCAAGTTGGGAAGGGAGGAAGAGGCTAACGGGATGCTGTATGGACAGCATAAGGTACACCTTAGTCATACGAGGCTTCAGGAAGATCCAAACATCCCTGATTTGTTTATACATTTTGAGCCAAAACTTAACAGGTACGTAGTGTGAGAGATGCCGCCGCATATCATGGTGAATACTGCTGGAGCTCTCTACCGTGGAGTGAAAAAAGGAAACAGCAGACTGAAGTTTGAAAAAAAAAAAGAGTGGAGATATTTTTTTTTAGTACCAAAGTTGCAACCACAAGTACATAAAGTGAGATTAAGCTGGGATTTACGGGTACGGAAGTCAGCAGGAAAGTGAAAACCGGTGCTAATGGCCGAGAAGTGGAACCCGAATATAATTTGCGACAGACATTGCTACAGCAGTAATGGAACCATGAAGATGGAGAAGAACAGATGCTTGTTATTATCTTTGTAAGGGATGCTACAGGTGTTAACAGTAATAACAGACACACAACATCTCCAACACTCCTGTTAAGCCAAACGAATAACTCTGCGGGACCCAGCAATTTGCTCTTTGAAGCAAAATTGAGGGTTCCGGTGTCCGTCATGGTCAGTGATTCCTCCAGCCTCCCCACTAAGATCACAGTTCAATTTCCACCAAACAACATATTATGTAGTGCCGTGAGAGACAGAGCAAGATGAAGTGTAGGTCAGCATAGAGTAAAGTTAGTAAATAGAGATGAAGGGAATGAGGAGAGGAGAGGAAGTGATGTGCAAAAAAAAATATAGAGGAAGATAGTTGCAAGAGAGAAAATTGAGATGAAGATAGATGCAAGAGAGAAAATAGAGATGGTAAAGAGTTTCAAGTCAACTTTAACACAACGCCTCTATGACTCGGGATAAACAGAGAGTGAGGAAAACAAATTAAAATGACAAGACAATTGGGGAAAAATAAGAAAATCCCGTAGGAACCGTGATGAGGATTCGAACCTACGCGCTGGGTGTTCCCACACTCACGCTCTAGACGACTACACCACAACAAAATTGGGAAATGGGAAATGAATTGTAAATGTTGAAAAGCTTGTTGCTATGAAAGCTGTCAAGGGCCCGTTAATATCGGTCCAAGTAAAGGGAAAAAGTATAGAGAGAATGGCCAATGCTGAGTACAAGTACACGAACACGTGGGACCATTACCGTGAGTTGGCTCTCCAGGATCTGATTGCGGGGAATTATCAGCGGAAGGCGGCAAACCATTACGACTACATAGCACTTAGAAGGGTTCAGCATAAGGATTAGGAATGGGGCGGGGGAAAAGAATGGTACCCAACCACTTGGATGGTGGCTGGGATGGAACGCTTACCTGCATGAAGTGAGACCGTCGCTCTACCGTCCAGCACAAGTGGTTGGACAGTATTTGATTGAGATAAGGGAAAACAAATAAAAAAATCAAAGACCAGAAAGACAGGGTATTAATCAGAGAAGCAACCCAAAGGAGTAATGGTATAAGTAAAATATAGAAAAGATTATAATAATCAACCATAGAGCTAGAAGGACTAGGTGGGGAGATAAAGAGAAGAAAGACAATACTATCTATTCACATATACGAGCGACAGTCGATTATATGGTCGACGGAGAGAAGCAGAAAGGAAGAGAACATCATTAATGATTAACTTAGCAATGGTGCCAGGAGAACCAGTTTAAATGTGAAAGGCATTGTTTAGAAAGTTATTACTTTAGAAGTCATCAGAACGAGAACAAAGCATCGGTTGTTGGAGTACAGACACACAAACGTGCAGATAAAAAGCCGGAGAGACGGTGCAAACAAGGTAGTTTGCAGAGTCAGCAATAATTTGAGCATCAGACGAATTTTGAGGGGGCAGAGATGGGGGTGAATGTGTGTTTGACCATTTGAAAAGTAAGAGCGCCAAGATGTATAAAGAAGGGAGAAATTGAAGAGCGGAAATGGAGCCAAGAGGGACCCGCGTTCACAATGAGAACATTGAGAAAGAGGGAAGGGTGAGACAGGACAGTGTACGGAGAAATCAGGGTAAGGCAGGAAGGGAACTGAGAAAGACACTTTTACACAAGCAGACTGGGGCGCCTTAGTCGAGGTCCCAAATGGCAATTACGGAGCAAGGAACCCAAAACGCCTCGCAAGGAGCACTGTGATTATATGTGACGTCTGCCAAGAGGCCCAGACGCTGTACTCGAAACCTCTCCTTGGGAAGGAAGAAGTTTTCCTTTTTCTTGAGGTACAGAATGGTACAGGAGCCACCATTTAATATTCTACTGCACAAGTGTCACCTTTTTCCTGGTTGGGCTGGACGGTAGAGCGACGGTCTTGCTTCATGCAGGTCGGCGTTTCAATCCCCGCGCCCGTCCAAGTAGTTGGGCACCATTCCTTCTCCACGTCCAATCCCAAACCTTATTCTAACCCCTTCCAAGTACTATATAGTCCTAATAGCTTGGCGCTTTCTTTCCTAGTGATGCAGCGGACACTACGTTATACATGGCTGACCTCTAATGGAAAGTTCTCTTGATACGTCAAGTCTCGTAGCGGTTGGATGCGACGGTACTGCTGTAAACAATGGACCAGAGGTCGGAGTTATTAAGTTACCAGAATACTTTGCGAGGCCCTATGCTGTGGTTGATATGACAACTTCATGTAATTGAGCTTCCATTGCATCATTTACTTCGACATTGTGGGGGAAAATGCGGGAGATGGTCTAGTCACGCTAGGTTGTGGAATCACAGAAAATGAAGCCCAGTTTTGACCCAAAAGTGGAACGTTGTAATAAATTTGTATTATCCCACTAAGATGTTGCCGAGTCCAAAAGTCTCCTATCCAGAAGCGTGGTCACCATAACCAGCTGGCTCAATCAGAGACCGGGCCACAGGGGCATTGATCCCTGAAACCTTCAACAGGTAGGTAGGTAGTCGTTGGAAGTGGCCACGTAACCTGCTCCTCGTGGCAAGCTCCAGGTTGTTCGGTACTTGAAGGTTAAGATAGGGAAAGAGCAGCAATAACATTTTACCCAATTGGTTTCACTATAATAGAATTACTTTAATATAATCCTAGGCTGTCTGGCCACTTCAAAATCTAACCACAAATTAACTATATTTTGCATGTCTAGTACAATCCCCCAAAAAAACTATTTTCCAAGCTATTAAAAATTTAAACTTGAAACAAAATTTGCCCCATTTCGTTGCACCGTAATACCGACCATTCTATGTGCCCAAAATGGTGTTGACCCGGCTGTTGGAGTGTCCGGGTCGGGGACGCGGCCCCCCGGCTGTTTGTATTTGGCGTCATGGGGACCACCCTTCCCCCTATCCGCCGTAAGGAGACGATTGGCCTCGAATTCTCAGACAGGGCGTTGTACCTCGCTGTGGAAGTGGTAATCCTGGATATGCTCTGAGAGTCTGTGGGGTGCAGCTCCTCACAACCCATTGCGCGATTGTGAAGTTCAGCTCCTCAGTTGTTTATCAAGATTTGGTGGCCCGTTATGATAGTCGATCGTTTTCCCTCCCTGATGACGGTGGAATGGTCACTGTGTCTGATCGTTGCTGCAACCTCATATGTGTAGCGCTTCATTGCGTATCATTGGAGTTTTTGGAGGGGCTGCTTCGTCGCTACTTCCATGAATATGGCACAGTGGTGTCCCCCCGAATGAACTCCTCAGGCCGGTGGCGGGAGATCTCGAACGGGACTCGGACCGTCGCTCTTCGTCTTCAGTCTCCTATTCCGTTGACTGTCACGTTGATGGGTTACCGCATCCGTGCCTTCAGCCCAGTGCAGCCCAGCTTGTGTTTCCGGTGTGGCCTTGAGGGGCACCTAGCGGTGCCCTGCACTGCTGTGGCGGCAGCTCCTGTGAATTTGTTTCGGGACGAGCATTTTTCCCCGTTGGTGGATATGGACCTGTCGCCTTGTGATGATGTGGTGGGGGGAGGCTTCCCTGCCGTCTTCTGCCCCGGTGGAATTACCGGGTTCCTTGGCTGCCGTTCCCGTACGTGAGGTTGGTGGTGTGGGATGTTGGGCAGATGGTGGGTGAGGACCTGCCCCGTACCATCGGTTTCCTCGGATCAGCCGGCTCCTTCACCTCTGCCGGCTCTGTCACCACTGTCGGCCCCCCCCCCTCGTCTCCATCAGCTCTGCCTGCCGTCTCCAGTTCCTGTTCCTGTGTCGCCTGTGGGGTGTGGGCTTGTGCACCCTGTCGTTTAAGCGGCTGTACTTCAGGCTCGCACTTTGCACGGTGTGGTGAGGCCACAGCTTGTATGATCAGTGACCTGTGTCCAAGCGTTCTCGGACGGCTAGGAGTGTGTAGCCCCCTCGTGAGTGGGCTGCGGAGTGTGACGATGTGGTTGATGCTGCTGTGGGGGGGGGCTATGTGCTGTTTCCTGTGTCGGCCCCTGCGCCTCCTGCTGTTGGCTCCCCACCGATCCCCCCGATGTAAAGCTGTGTGCGGCTCTCTGTGACACCCGGTGCTCGGCCCCCTCGTGTGGTACCCATCCCTGTGGTCACTTTGGATGACAGGGTGCGTCCGATCCCGTGGACCTTCTACCATTTGGGTGCCGTGGGCGAAAGGGTTTCTTTATGAGGTGCTGGATCTGATAAGTCAACCTCGTGCACCTTCTGCTGGACAGGTGCCCGATGTTGTCATGCTGATTTGGGAGGCTTACTGCTTGCGCTTTCCAGCGCGGGAGTTCTCGGATAAATATGCTTAATGCTTGTGCTTGTTGCCTTGTCTGCTTAGTGTATGTCTTGTTTCCGTGGCTTAGGCTCGCCCCGTTTGGGCGTTGTATCTTATGTGTGTTTTGATTGTACTGTGCTATAGCTTCTTATGTGTTTTACATGTTTTTCTGTGTTGTTTGTCTGTGCTCTTTGGTGTGTGGCTGTGCTTTTGCGTGTCTTGTGTTGTGTGTTTTGTGTTTCTTTTGCCGGTTCCTGCACGTGCCGGGGTTTTTTTCCCGTGTGTATGTGTGTGTGGGTCTGGTTTGTCTCCCCGGTATGTATGTGTGTGTGTGTGTGTTCCGGTGTATCCTGTACTTTCACCGTGTCCAGTATGGCTTGTCTTGGTGCTTGTTTTAAGTGTTTTTTCTGTACCTTTTGCTTTATTCCTGTTTGTGCTTTCTGTTCTATTTACTGTTCAATGTGCTGTGTTTTGTGTATTGTGTGTTTTTCTACTTCATCTCTGTTTGTTACAAAGTTTATATATTTTTTCCTGTCCTTTTTTTGTACGTTTTGTTTATTATGTTATAAAAAAATGTACCCAAGATCAGCCGATTGATTAATTTGGGTCATCTGAACCTCCTGTTGTACCCTTTTTCATTTCAGAAAAGCAGCATACTGGTCCCCTAAGAGCCAATCGGGTCTCCACATACAGCAACCACATAAATGGCCAAGCCACAGACAGCTTTGGTTCTGCTTCAACTGTAGCTGCGGTGGTAAAAACCCGCTGAGAGAACCCCTGTGAACCAAACACTACTGCTCCACCACCGAGACGAGACAGCTGTCATAGTTGACACCCGTCCTCGACTCAAGTCCATTACATCCAGCGGTCGACCCCACAGACGCTTTCATAAATTTTAATATGCTGTTCATTCAAAACGGGAATTTTCTCAAGTATAAATTAATATTATAATATATTAGCATATTGTGTATATTTAGGCATAGGTTAGGTTAGGTTAGGTGTTTAGGTTCTGTTGGCGATTATTTGTATTTGTAGTACGTAGGTGAAGCATTTATAGCGTGATTCGAACAAAATTCGTCAGTGAAACACTTGTTCCGGATATGTTCGAACGTCAGCAGTTGTGAGTCGTGTGTAAACCGCTTTTCATTCATAAACAGGGGGTTTGGCGGGTGCATGGAATCACTTTTGGATCTTTGTTTGAAGGACGGGCTGCATAGTTGACACCGTCGCTAAGTAGTGTTCGAATTCCGCTGACAATAACATCCTGCTACTTTGAACTCTATCATAAATATCACTCACACAATGCCAGCCAGTAAGCATTCAAAATGGCCTTTAGTGCATTAATTGCCCATCTGATCGCATTAATCTGCATCTGCAACCTGTCTTCAGGCTATGTCTGTCCAAGATGCGTCAGAACTCCTATAGTCGCAGTCGTCAGTTTTAATGTGTTCCAAATTAGCAGCAATATTTTCTCAAACAAAATTAATATTATTATATATTATACTTTTTTCGTACTTAGTTACACAGTAGTTTAGGCTAAGTGTTTTGTTGACTTCTTAAGTTATTTGTATTGGCAATAAATGGGCAATCCATCCATGGTGCTGCCAATCAGAAATCACATTAATTTTTTGCCAGAACTTGTTTTTAACTTAAGCTTCAATTATATTAATATTATCATTGATTATGGTTTTGTGGTGTTGCTAGGACATGGATAGATTATGTTCAGAGTTCTCATTCTGTTGGTAATTATTTGTTTTCACACTATGTAGGTAACGAGTTTAGAAAGGTAGGATTCGAGCATCGGAAGTGAGTGGAATGCTGAACAAGAACAGTTCGAACATAACAAATTGGGAGTCATCCATAAACCCAGCTTGTTTTCCAAACAAGGATTCAAAAGTGATTCCATGCCAGCCCGTTCTCTAAACAAAAACCCAAAAGTTTTTCTTTATTATTATTATTTTCTACCACAGACGTGGCCACACATTTACAATGCTAATCAGCATATATACATTTTCTTCTGTCCTCCATGCACAGGGTTAGAGATGTGTTAAACATATAGTTCAGGTGTTTATTGACCAATCAACCACAGAAGGTGATTCGATACTTTTAAAATGCTAAGCTAACCTACATACGTAAATACATTGATAAACAGATTTACGTATGCCCTACATAAAGTGTTCGATGTGTCTTTTACATAGTGCCATTAATGTGAATTTACAAAGGTGAAATGTAGTTCTGATCAGCTTCCATATATACTTCATACACATACATATACATACACATACACACATATACGTACATATAAATATATACATACATATATACACACACACATGCATTCACATACATTTGTCTCTTTTACTCTGACAGGGTGAGATAGCTGATAGAGAAACTAGTGTGCAATTAAGCACTTAATCACTGAAGGTGATTAAGGTGCTTTTACAAGCTCAGGTTATATAGTTACACCACATACATACATTTTTTATTTTTTTTTATAAAAGAAATATACAAAGTATAGCACAAGACACAAGACAATAACATAATAACAAGAACATAACAATAAGAACATAATAATAATCACAGGTACAGAAGAAAACAAAACATCACGAGAACCTAGAAACTCCAGGTACATGAGGCTGAATACAAAGTTAAACATAAAAATGGACACACACAACAAACACATGTACATAGAAAAACACAAAATAACGTACACAGAAGAAACCAATACACACGCACACACAAGATGCACACAATCACAAATAACACAAAGCATAATCACACTGCACTCAAAATATATAAGTAACATAAAACAAATTACGGCCAAGGCCCAGGAACAACAACATGACAACCCCAAGAAAGAACCAGAGGGGAACAGCAAAACACCGAGACACACGCACCTCAAAAACACTCACACCAGGAAGAACATCAATTTAGCAACAAAACAGCTGCACCAACCCACACAGGGCACAAGCAACGGCCCACGCAGGAGCCAGCAAAGAAGCATACCCAAACACACACACACACCCACACAACCACAGGAGCAACCACTCACACACCCAACCCCCCCCTTCCACCGACGAGGCCAACCGGTGGGCCGGGGACCGAAGATAAAAAACGAAGAAGCCCCCACCCCCCAACCCACAAGCCCTCCGAGAAAACAACATAAGGGTCCCCCCAAAAGGCGTCCTCGGCGGGTTGAGCACCACACGAGAATGCACACTCAGACACTGCAACACAGTCACATCATGAACATTATGCTCCGGAGTGAGAGCCACATCCACACGTTGTTCCCGCAGAACATCCAACAGGCCCAACTGGACCCCAAGAGCATTCACACCCCGAACATTCAAGGACTCGCATACAGCAGAGACCGCCATCGGGACAACCCCAGCTCGTCGCGAATCCCTGGCCGCATATCATCCAGGACCCTAGGTCGAGCACAGTGAACGACGCCAGACGCCGCACCCAGCCTCACGGAGGATCTCTCTGCCGAAGCCTCAGAGCCCCCGCCAACCGGAACGAGGGCCGAAACCCCCCGACGGCCATCTCTAGTTAACACGACCACCAGGTCCCGAGCACCGGGAGTAGCCGCCCACAAAGGGGAGCCACCGGCACGAGGTACAGCTCCCAACACTGAAGACACCACCGTGACGTCCTCGCCTTCATCCTCCATTGCAACACGGTCCTCCGCCCTCAACCGACGAGGCGACGCATCCCGAGCTGAACGACGGCGCTTCACATGAGGCTGCTGATCGTCAGAACTATGACCCCCAGCAAGGGGCGCCCCAGAAGAACCCGACACAGGCGGCCCCAAAGCCGAGGCAGCACATTCACGCAGAACAGCAACCTCCACAGCACGAGGCAAAAGTCCACCACCACGCCCAGAGACAGGAGACGGAGAAGGAGCAGGCCCGGGAGGCGGGAGATCACACTCCAGCTCACAGGGGGCATCCACCACGGACGACAGGGCAGGCGCAGGTGAAGACGAACCAGGGGGCGAGGAGACTTCCGCAGGAGACGAGGGAGTAGATGCAGAGACAGAAAGCGGGGAAGAGGCAGAGGGCAGGGACGAGGGTACACTCAACACAACCCTGGCAGCCCCGGGCAGCAGACAATCGTCAGCAGGGGAGGCAGGCACCACACCAACAGCAACATCCGAGGACCGCACGGAAGCCTCCGGCCGTGGATGTACCTCTGCCACCACCGAACGGAGAACCCCCGAGGCAGGAACCCCCAGGTCCACAGAGCACACCGGTGGGGCAGACGCACCATGGCCAGACCAAGCAGGGCCAGAGGGAGCACCTGCCGAACCCGCCGCAGGAACCACCCCAGGCAACCGGTCAGGGCGAGAAGGCGACAATGAAGCCCCACGCGTATCCAAACAGGGGAAGTCACCCTCCAAGAAAACTGAGGGAGCCTCAGCTCGAGGAGCGTCACAGCCAGCCGCCTCATGACCTTCAGCACCACACCGGAAACAGGTGTGAGTCTGGCCCTGATAAAAGACTCTTAGCGAGATCCCACGATACAGAAGTCTGGACGGAACAGGTGACGTAAGTCGCATACCAAGTGTACGAGAGCCTGTACGCAGCCCGCGTCATTGGCCCGTACTCAAAAGGTTGAAGCGGTGAAACATCACCACCCCAAACTTCGCAAACACAGACTGCAGCTCGACCTCGGAGAACGTCAATAGTACATCATGAATGCTGACATACTGTACGGCCCCCCAGGGATCCGAAATGGCAACAGACACAGCTAAGGTGGGGACTTGAACCGAGAGGCCGGCCCAACGCGCCACAAACTCCCTGTACAGCAAGCCCGAGCAGAAGGCCACCGCCACCCGAGCAGGGGATAGCCTTTCCAGCCCGACCAAATCCCGAACGTCCACGTTGAGCACATCGACGATTGTAATTTCCACAAGCGGCCAGTCCACAGCCCCGGAGAAGTCAAGCCACACCGTGTCCACCCGCCGAACGCGGGTGACACCACCAACCACCATACCGCCAGCCGGGCCCTCCGACTAGCGGGCGCACCTCACCACAATCCACACCCGCCTCCACGCAGCACCTGGCGACTACTGGTAGATCAAGCGAACACATCCTGGCCCTCTGGTGGCCAGCGAGCGAATCATACATACATTGTATATAATTGATACATTACATGGTCAATCTTGGGTTCAAGTTCAATATATCATCAAGTGTTCCAGTACTCATATAGTAAGTACACAGTTTAGCATACCTTAGCCCAGGAGGGCGAAAGTCAGTCAATATGGGACATTCTACAATATAATGTTCAAGAGAGTGCATGTTTTCTCTTTCACAAAGTTGACACATTGTGTACTCGACATTTGGATTTTGAGAAAGCTGCCAGACACGTCTATATCCCAGGCGTATTCTGGCCACTATAACATAACATTGCCGGGTTCTTGTTCTATTAGTCCCATATGTGAATGTCTCCTCACTATATCTATCATAATATTTAATGCTACAACTTTCAGGTCTTTGTGAATTTGTTAGGTCGGTGAGATCTTCATTAGATATTTGTTAAGTATTCTCTTTGTCACTGCTAATGAAACACCCATATCAATTTCTACCACTGGTTTTCTACAGGCTGTCTTTGCAAGCATATCAACAGTGTCATTTACAAAATCAACTGATAGGTCCCAGTTATCCCATGGAGTAATTGGTTGACTAATCATTAATTGAGTTGAGTACATATTTAATATTTTGATGGAGTTGGCTACCTTGTAGAACCAAAATACATAATCAGATTTCGTTCTTCTTCTATAGACCTCAGGTAAGTGCAGCATATTAGAAAGTTTAGCTTGAAACTTTGTGTTGTCTAGATCTATTCAATGCATTTACGCCGAAAACTGTGCTAATAGACAAATTTTCTCACTTATGGTAGGTAATTTTAACTCTGCTCTCATTAAATATTCTCGTGGACTTTGGTTAACTCAAAAGTGATTCCGTCCACCCGCCAAACCCCCTGTTTATGAATAAAAAACAGTTTACACAAGACTCGGAACTAAAGTCGTTCGAACACTTCCGGAACATGTACTTCACTGACGAATTTTGTTCTAACCACAACGCTGTAAATTCTTCACCCATATACTACAAATACAAATAATTGCCAACAAAACGTAAACACCTAACCTAATCTATGCCTATATATGCACAATATGCTAATATATTATAATATTAATCTATGTCTGAGAAAATTTCCGTTTTGAAATTTCCGCGTCTGTGGGGTCGACCGCTGGATGGAATCGACTTGAGTCGAGGACGGGTTGCGTAAACTGTTTTTCACTCAAAAACCCAGACGGCACCAAGTACACTAAAGACTATATCGCTAATGTTTCGAAGTTGTGCTGCATAATGCATTAATAATTACCAGATTTATAAAATATTCTTCCTGACCTAATAGACATAAGTTCGACTGTATACCAGCATATATATTTTTAGTGAATAGCAATTGACATTGACGCCAATAAAATATGATAAAATGATAAACAGTTAGAACAAGTATCACATCTCATCAATACGTCTTAGTCAGCCCAAACGCTACGGATGACGTAAATATGAAAAAAAATTCTATTATCCGCTTATATAGTGTAATTGAAGAAATCCTGTAAAAGAGATCACAAAGACCAAGGAGGAAGTTCAGAAAAACCTAAACACCTTTACTGGGCTTAGCAAGATAACTATAAAATTCTTTGGAGAGAGAGATATTACAAAGCTCACAGGAGGAACAAATAGGAATACAGACTATTATTATTTTGCTTGATAATATAAATAGTCAAGTCCTGTGAAGAGCTGAAGCACATAAAAAAGCGAGAGGGGGGTTAGTAGGGTTGGGGTTGGGGGGTTGGGGGGAGGGGTTTGGGTAAACACTCACGTCCCTGAACCTGGAGGGTTAGGTAGGGTGGGGGGGGGGACACTCACGTCCCTGAGCCAGGAGGGTTAGGTAGGGTGGAGGGGGGGAGTAAACACTCACGTCCCTGAGCCAGGAGGGTTAGGTAGGGTGGGGGTGGGTAATCACTCTCGTCCCTGAGCCAGGAGGGTTAGGTAGGGTGGAGGGGGGGGAGTAATCACTCACGTCCTTGAGCCAGGAGGGTTAGGTAGGGTGGGGGGGGGGGGTAAACACTCACGTCCCTAAGCCAGGAGGGTTAGGTAGGGTGGTGGGGGAGGGGTAAACACTCACGTCCCTGAGCCAGGAGGGTTAGGTAGGGTGGGGGGGGAGTAAACACCCACGTCCCTGAGCCAGGAGGGTTAGGTAGGGTGGTGGGGGAGGGGTAAACACTCACGTCCCTGAGCCAGGAGGGTTAGGTAGGGTGGTGGGGGGGGGAGTAAACACTCACGTCCCTGAGCCAGGAGGGTTAGGTAGGGTGGGGGGGGGAGTAAACACTCACGTCCCTGAGCCAGGAGGGTTAGGTAGGGTGGTGGGGGGGGGGGTAAACACTCACGTCCCTGAGCCAGGAGGGGTAGGTAGGGTGGGGGGGGAGTTAACAATCACGTCCCTGAGCCAGGAGGGTTAGGTAGGGTGGGGGGGGGAAGTAAACACTCACGTCCCTGACCAAGGAGGGTTAGGTAGGGTGGGGGGGAGTAAACACTCACGTCCCTGAGCCAGGAGGGTTAGGTTGGGTGGGGGGGGGGTAAACACTCACGTCCCTGAGCCAGGAGGGTTAGGTAGGGTGGTGGGGGGAGTAAACACTAACGTCCCTGAGCCAGGAGGGTTAGGTAGGGTGGTGGGGGGGATTAAACACTCACGTCCCTGAGCCAGGAGGGTTAGGTAGGGTGGGGGGGAGTAAACACTCACGTCCCTGAGCCAGGAGGGTTAGGTAGGGTGGGGGGGGGGTAAACACTCACGTCCCTGAGCCAGGAGGGTTAGGTAGGGTGGGGGTAGGGTAAACACTCACGTCCCTGAGCCAGGAGGGTTAGGTAGGGTGGTGGTGGGGGAGTAAACACTCACGTCCCTGAGCCAGGAGGGTTAGATAGGGTGGTGGGGGGGGGGGTAAAAACTCACGTCTCTGAGCCAAGAGGGTTAGATAGGGTGGAGGGGGGGAGTAAACACTCACGTCCCTGAGCCAGGAGGGTTAGGTAGGGTGGGTGGGGGGAGTAAAAACTCACGTCCCTGAGACAGGAGGGTTAGGTAGGGTGGTGGGGGGGGGGGGTAAACACTCACATCTCTGAGCCAGGAGGGTTAGGTAGGGTGGGGGGGGGGGGAGTAAACACTCACGTCCCTGAGCCAGCAGGGTTAGGTAGGGTGGTGGGGGGGGGGTAAACACTCACGTCCCTGAGCCAGGAGGGTTAGGTAGGGTGGGGGGGGGGTAAACACTCACGTCCCTGAGCCAGGAAAGTTAGGTAGGGTGTGGGGGGGAGTAAACACTCCCGTCCCTGAGCCAGGAGGGTTAGGTAGGGTGGGGGGGGGAGTAAACACTCACGTCCCTGAGCCAGGAGGGTTAGGTAGGGTGGGAGGGAGGGGGGAGTAAACACTCACGTCCCTGACCCAGGAGGGTTAGGTAGGGTGGGGGGGGGTTACACTCACGTCCCTGAGCCAGGAGGGTTAGGTAGGGTGGGGGGGGGGAGTAAACACTCACGTCCCTGAGCCAGGAGGGTTAGGTAGGGTGGTGGGGGGGGAGTAAACATTCACGTCCCTGAGCCAGGAGGGTTAGGTAGGGTGGGGGGGGGGGAGTAAACACTCACGTCCCTGAGCCAGGAGGGTTAGGTAGGGTGGGGGGGGGGGTAAACATTAACGTCCCTGAGCCAGGAGGGTTAGGTAGGGTGGGGGGGAGTAAACACTCACGTCCCTGAGCCAGGAGGGTTAGGTAGGGTGGTGGGGGGGGGAGTAAACATTCACGTCCCTGAGCCAGGAGGGTTAGGTAGGGTGGGGGGGGGGTGTAAACACTCACGTCCCTGAGCCAGGAGGGTTAGGTAGGGTGGTGGGGTGGGGGGAGTAAACACTCACGTCCCTGAGCCAGGTGGGTTAGGTAGGGTGGGGGGGGTAAACACTCACGTCCCTGAGCTAGGAGAGTTAGGTAGGGTGGGGGGGGGGGGAGTAAACACTCACGTCCCTGAGCCAGGAGGGTTAGGTAGGGGGGGGGGGGTGGGGGGAGTAAACACTCACGTCCCTGAGCCAGGAGGGTTAGGTAGGGGGGGGGGGTAAACACTCACGTCCATGAGCCAGGAGGGTTAGGTAGGGGGGGTAAACACTCACGTCCCTGAACCAGGAGAGTTTGGTAAGGTGGTGGGGGGGGGGTAAACACCCACGTCCCTGAGCCAGGAGGGTTAGGTAGGGTGGGGGGGGAGTAAACACTCACGTCCCTGAGCCAGGAGGGTTAGGTTGGGTGGGGGGGGGGAGTAAACACTCACGTCCCTGAGCTAGGAGGGTTAGGTTGGGTGGTGGTGGTGGTGGGGGGGTAAACACTCACGTCCCTGAGCCAGGAGGGTTAGGTAGGGTGGGGGGGGGGAGTAAACACTCACGTCCCTGAGCCAGGAGGGTTAGATAGGGTGGTGGTGGGGGGGTAAACACTCACGTTCCTGAGCCAGGAGGGTTAGGTAGGGTGGGGGGGGGAGTAAACACTCACGTTCCTGAGCCAGGAGGGTTAGGTAGGATGGTGGGGGGGGGGGGGTAAACACTCATGTCCCTGAGCCAGGAGGGATAGGTAGGGTGGTGGGGGGGGGGGTAAACACTCACGTCCCTGAGCCAGGAGGGTTAGGTAGGGTGGGGGGGGGGGAGTAAACACTCACGTCCCTGAGCTAGGAGGGTTAGGTAGGGTGGGGGGGGAGTAAACACTCACGTCCCTGAGCTAGGAGGGTTAGGTTGGGTGGTGGGGGGGGTAAACACTCACGTCCCTGAGCCAGGAGGGTTAGGTAGGGTGGGGGGGGAGTAAACACTCACGTCCCTGAGCTAGGAGGGTTAGGTAGGGTGGGGGGGGAGTAAACACTCACGTCCCTGAGCCAGGAGGATTAGGTTTGGTGGTGGGGGGGGGGGGTAAACACTCACGTCCCTGAGCCAGGAGGGTTAGGTAGGGTGGTGGGGGGGGGGGTAAACACTCACGTCCTTGAGCCAGGAGGGTTAGGTAGGGTGGGGGTGGGGTAAACACTCACGTCCCTGAGCCAGGAGGGTTAGGTAGGGTGGGGGTGGGGTAAACACTCACGTCCCTGAGCCAGGAGGGTTAGGTAGGGTGGGGGTGGGGTAAACACTCACGTCCCTGAGCCAGGAGGGTTAGGTAGGGTGGGGGGGGTAAACACTCACGTCCCTGAGCCAGGAGGGTTAGGTAGAGTTGGGGGGGGGGGGTAAACACTCACGTCCCTGAGCCAGGAGGGTTAGGTAGAGTTGGGGGGGGGGTAAACACTCACGTCCCTGAGCCAGGAGGGTTAGGTAGGGTGGTGGTGGTTGGGGGGGTAAACACTCACGTCCCTGAGCCAGGAGGGTTAGGTAGGGTGGTGGTGGTGGGGGGGGGGTAAACACTCACGTCCCTGAGCCAGGAGGGTTAGGTAGGGTGGGGGGGGGTAAACACTCACGTCCATGAGCCAGGAGGGTTAGGTAGGGTGGTGGGGGTGGGGGGGGGAAACACTCACGTCCCTGAGCCAGGAGGGTTAGGTAGGGTGGGGGGGGTAAACACTCACGTCCCTGAGCCAGGAGGGTTAGGTAGGGTGGAGAGGGGGGGGGTAAACACTCACGTCCCTGAGCCAGGAGGGTTAGGTAGGGTGGTGGGGGGGGGTAAACACTCACGTCCCTGAGCCAGGAGGGTTAGGTAGGGTGGGGGGGGGAGTAAACACTCACGTCCCTGAGCCAGGAGATCTTGTAGGTGGGCGGGTTGGAGTCGACGTTACAGTTGAAGTAGACGTCCTCCCCTTCCCTCACCACAGGGGAGACACCTCGCCCCAGCTCGATGGTGGCCACCGGCGGGTCTGTGGACACGAGAAGCGGATCATTAGACAGGCACAGGCAGGGGGAGGATAAGGGGGGGGGAGAGGGGGGAGGTGCGATAATTGGGCGGTAGTTGAGCAATTAGACGGTGGTTGGTGCAATTGGTGTGAGGGGATAACTAGATTGCGGTGGCAATTGGACGCTGGTGAGGTCATTGCAAGGTAGTAGGGCTATTTCATTGGTACTTACCTATCTGTGACTACGGGAAGGTGAGATGTGACTCCTGGTCTCCCTTCCTACTTGCTTCGTTTTACGTTTTGCTTTATAATATAACTATTCTGTTTTGTGAATTGTGTGCCCAATGTGTTCCTACAAAATGTGGATGGAGGTGGCTTCTACAACTTTATTCCCCAGTGCATTCCACATGATCACCCCCCCCCCCCCACTCGCCCCGTACAAGACACTAGTATTTCCCTACATTTCTTCACCTCATTAGCGTTCTCAGCTTCCACTTATATCTACTCCTCCTCCATTCTCTAAACTTAAAAAGGTTGTTCTTGTCCAACTTGTCAAGTCCTCTAAGTATCGTGTATGTTGTGATCATATCCCTTCATCCGGTTTCATCTCTCCCCTGTCCACACTGTTGAGCTCACGGAGCTCTCACACACTCGTCATGTTGCAAATATTAAAAAAAAATCCCTTTCACTCCATTCCGGTGCTGCGTATTCACCTATTGTTCTAACCGAGGCCGAGTAGAATTCCTTGAGTTTTTAATTAGGTTCGTGAACGAGGTTCTAAGGATTAGCAGCATCCCATTTGCTGACGATTCTGGCCAGGGTCTAGTAACGTCATTTATTCCTGTGTCCAGTTACGGAACCTGTCCATCTTTCCTCGATCATATCCTCTTAGTCTGTATTATTAAATAGTTTACCAGCTTCCAAACTTTCCAACCCAAGATTATCACTGCTATCGATAACCTGCGGGTCTTTCCCAGCTAATAAACAGTTGTTGTTTTTTAAACTGCCAACAATGCCGCCATATTTGGAGAAAAATGTAGAGGTTTGGTAAGTACTTGAGGAGTGATGGTCGTGGTAATGCGGGATCTCTGGTGTTAGTGCTGTAATTATATCCATTCCCAAATCTTCCTCTCTTTCCGGTTCCTACAGTGGCTTTCCTTTGTGGTATGGATGCCTCCCTGGGCTCCTTTCCCCCACTGTCCAAGTGGTTGGGCACCATTCCTTTCCCCCGTCCCATCCCAAATCCTGATCCTGACCCCTTCCCAGTGCTATATAGTTGTAATGGCTTGGCGCTTTCTCCTGATAGTTCCCTTTCCCATCATCATCATTACCTTTCACTTGCTGGCATGGAATTCCAGCAGCTATTTGAGTTCACTCATGGAATTACTCGAGAGATAAAGATAAAATGTTGGAAAGGGTGACGCTGAGCTGTGAGAGACTCGTCCTTAAAGACTATTTTCTCTCTCTTATTCTACTCCTGTAACTTGCTGCAGGCTTCCTCAGTTTTTACGTTCTTCTTTACCTATGCATCGTTTGCAAACACCGACGTGAACGACCTCAATGGTGGCCACCGGCGGGTCTGTGGACACGAGAAGCGGATCATTAGACAGGCACAGGCAGGGGCAACCATTTCCTCAGGTTGGTCATTTGGATGGTCGTGGGGGAAAATTGGGCGGTGGTGGGGAAATTTGACGACGGTGGGATAAATGGGAGGTGATTGAGCACTTGATCGGTACAGAAACAGCCGCACACAATTCTTTTCTTGATCGAAACACTAATAACATGACCCGTCTCCAGGATGGTCACCTGCGGGTCCCGGGATAATCCCAAGAACAGAATTATTGATAATGATCAATAATTATGAAAACTTGCAGCAGGTGGAGTAGTCGTGCGGCTAACATGGAGCCGGTCGGCCGAGCGGACAGCACGCTGGACTTGTGATCCTGTGGTCCTGGGTTCGATCCCAGGCGCCGGCGAGAAACAATGGGCAGAGTTTCTTTCACCCTATGCCCCTGTTACCTAGCAGTAAAATAGGTACCTGGACGTTAGTCAGCTGTCACGGGCTGCTTCCTGGGGGTGGAGGCCTGGTAGAGGACCGGGCCGCGGGGACACTAAAAAAAAAAGCCCCGAAATCATCTCAAGATAACCTCAAGATAAGAAGGTGAAGGTGACTACTTACCGCTTTCCTTCTCGATAAGGAAATTGTTCGAGTGAACATTGGAGGAACATGGCGTGTGTATCGGGTTAGAAAGCATAAATACTTTTCGAGTGAAATGATGCTGTGATTAGTTGGTGATTTGATTTGGTCATTCCTGCATTCTCCAGGAATTAATCAAATGAGATTATTGAAGAAGCTGGAGATTTCTGGTAATTAATATTAGTAACATAATTATGTAAAATTAGTCAGAGAAGTTACGACTTAACAAGTTGTGCCTGTTAACTAAATTGTGTTTAGGACAACTATGATTCCCTCCCCCACACAGTCACCATGACCATATTCCCTCCCCACACAGTCACCATGACCATATTCCCTCCCCCACACAGTCACCATGACCATATTCCCTCCCCCACACAGTCACCATGACCATATTCCCTCCCCCACACAGTCACCATGACCATATTCCCTCCCCCACACAGTCACCATGACCATAATCCCTCCCCACACAGTCACCATGACCATATTCCCTCCCCACACAGTCACCATGACCATATTCCCTCCCCCACACAGTCACCATGACCATATTCCCTCCCCACACAGTCACCATGACCATATTCCCTCCCCTCACATTACTCACCTAGTTGTGCCTGCGGGGGTTAAGCTTCGGCTCTTTGGGTCCGCCTCTCTCCCGTCAACTGTCAATCAACTGGTATTCAGATTCCAGAGTCTACTGGACTGTGTCCTATCTACATTTCAAACTGAGTATGGAGTCAGCCTCCTCCACATTACGTCCTAATGGTATTAATTTGTTAACTACTCTGACACTGAAAAGGTTTCTTATGTTACATTTGATGCTTAGTTTCTACTTGTGTTCTCTAGTGCGTGTACTATTTTGTTAATTAAACTATCTTTATCTACTTCATCAATTCCTCAGAGAAACTTGTATGTGGTGTTCGGGTCTTTCCTAATTCTTCTCTCTTCCAGCAACGTGTGGTTCTGTTCCAGTAGTCTCTCCTCGAAGCTCATATCATTCAGGTCGGGAACTTGAATTGTGGCATCCCTTTGAACCTTCTCCAATTTTGTCTTGTGCTTGACTTGATATGGACTCCACGCTGGAGCTGAAATCAATCCCCAGGTCTTTCTCCCAGAATATTGAAGGATTTCATCTCCCAAAGGGTATCTTGTGGAGGGTCTCCTGCTTCCAGCACCTATCTTCATTACTTTGCATTTGCTCCAGTTAAACTCTAACAGCCTTATATCGGACCATTCCTTCAGTTTCTCCAGGTCATCTTGTCACCTCATGCTGTCTTGCTCTGTCTTAGTCCTTTTCATAATTTTAGCATCGTCATCAACCATTGATAGGAATGAGTCAATACTCTCTGGAAGACCATTTAAATATATCAGAAACAGGATAGTTCCGAGTGCAGAACCTTGTGGGACTAGACTACTGATATCCCTTCATCCAGAGACCTCACCCTTCACAGTAACTCTCTGCTTCCTATTGCTTTGATACTCCCTTATGAACTAGAGCGCCCTACTAGTTACTCCTGCCTATTTCTCTAACTTATGCACCAGCCTCTGATGGGGTACTGTGTCAAAGGTTTTCCGACAGTCCAAGGAAATGCAGTCTTCCCAACCTTCTCTTTCTTGCTTAATCTTTGTTACATGATCATAGAATTATATAAGACGAGACAAAATTTTTCATCCCTGAACCCATGTTGGTGGCGAGTTACGAAGTTCCTTCTGTTCAAATGTGTTACTAAGTTTTTCCTAACGATCTCCATCACCTTGCATGGTATACAAGTTAAGGACACTGGGCTGTAGTTCCAACCTGTCCTCCTACAAACAAACGTCGCTTTTTGCTCATATGCGTTACTTAAGGCCAAAAATTGTCGTACTAGAAAATGGAAGCTGCTCGCGAGAGTGACATACTGTCCAGTTTTCTGTTTTGGGTCCTCTGGTAGGTTAGGATAAGGGCACTTTAAATTGGCCGTTTTATTGACGTGTGGAAACCTGATGAGGACGGCCTGGTAGTTCAGTGCCTCCTGCCTTTCGCCCTTTTACTATGTGGCTACCTTAGCCATCTTCCATGTTTCTGGTAAGTCTCTTGTTTGCAGTGACTTATTATACATCATGGTGAGTGGAAGCAAATTGCTTCTTCACACTCCTCTAGTATTCATGCTGAGATTCCGCCAGATTCAGCAGCTTTTCTCAAGTCCAGATGCAACAGATGCCTCCTACCTTCATCTCTGGTAATCTCGCAAAATGCCCTCTTAAAAAGAACGTCGCTTTTGGCCGTTTGCCCGTATGGCCGAATATGGACGTATTATGAAAATGAAAAAAAAAATGAATATAAATTTTGATTTTTTTTTTCAACAACAGTATGTTAAGGGTCCTCTGATAGGTTAGGCGGGCAGGAAAATCTCATAAAGTTTCAAAACGTTATGAAAAACGTTAATGGAAAGAATCCTCTTTTAAGCTTGCCGAGTAAGCCGGACGACTCAAACAGAAAACGGAACAGTACGTCACTTTTGTGAGTCAATTTAATTTCAAATTACGTCCAAATTTGGCCATAGCGCGCATACGAGCGATAAGTGACGTTATTTTTAAGAGGACGGGTTGAATCTCGAGCTCTTCAAAAGCTACCTGGATTTATTGCCACCTCTCTTTTTTTTCAGGAACCTTTTCTCGTTCTATTGCGAAGACGTCCAGGGGCCAGATTCACGAAAGCACTTACGCAAACACTTGCGAACGTGTACATCTTTCCTCAATCTTTGACGGCTTTGGTTACATTTATTAAACAGTTTACAAGCATGAAAACTTGCCATTCAACTCCTGTTATTGTTATAAACAGCCTCCTGGTGCTTCGGAGCTCATTAAGTGTTTAATAATTGGAAACAAAGCCGCCAAAGATTGAGAAAAGATATACAGGTTCGTAAGTGTTTGCGTAAGTGCTTTCGTGAATCTGGCCCCTGGAACCTCTTGTTGAATTCTTCACACACTTCTCTGTCGTTCTCTGTGTACCTGTCCTCACCCGGTCTGAGTTTCATTCCATGACTATGTTCCAGTATCTCCGTGGCCATGATCAAGAACCTATCCAGCAGAGAAACAACATTTTGTATTTCAAAGAGAACCCCGTTAATGCTCTTCAATCCTCAACACTAATTTTTGCTGGAGCCTTACCTTAGCCTACACACTATACAACCTTGCTTATAATGTCATGAAAAATCAGATTAATGTAATAACATGAGTTAATACTAAGTTCATATGAACATATTTTCGACAAATATTCGAGGCAATTAGAGTATTTTTTTATATCTGTTCCAGAAATTTTTCCTCCATTGTTTCTCAAAGGTGATTTGTGTGAGACTTTGCCATCTTCCAGAACACGTCAATAGGCTTTGGAAGTTAAAGGAAATCGATAAGTAACTACCGGCCGCTCACCTTCAAGGGTAGCAACCT
Source organism: Procambarus clarkii (assembly GCF_040958095.1). NCBI lineage: Eukaryota > Metazoa > Arthropoda > Malacostraca > Decapoda > Cambaridae > Procambarus > Procambarus clarkii. The sequence continues at coordinate 27,940,448 of NC_091160.1, forward strand.
TTAACCCCCTCCTCTTAAATACGTTAAAAAGTTGCCACTTGTCCCTCTCCCCCGCAAGGGTTCATAGATTGCCACCGCCCCCCTTCCTCCACCCCTGCACTGGCTCGAATGTTGCCACCCCCTCCACCCCGGCACTGGCTCAAAGGATGCCACCCCAGTAAAGGGTCGAAGGTTGCCACCCCCTCCACATTTGCACTGGCTCGAATGTTGCCACCCCCTCCACCCCTGCACTGGCTCAAATCTTGCCACCCCAGTACAGGGACGAAGGTTGCCACCCCCTCCACCCCTGTACAGGCTCGAAGGTTGCCACCCCTATACAGGCTCAAAAGTTGTCATCCCCTCCACCCCTGTACAGGCTAGAAGGTTGCCACCCCCTCCACCCCTTTACAGGCTCGAAGGTTGCCACCCCCTTCCACCCTTGCACAGGCTCGAAGGTTGCCACCCCAGTACAGGCTCGAAGATTGCCAGCCCCCTCCACCCCCTGTACAGTCTCGTAGGTTGCCACCCTCCTCCACCCCTGTACAGGCTCGAAGGTTGCCACCCTCCTCCACCCCTATACAGGCCAAAGGTTGCCACCCTCCTCCACCCCTATACAGGCCAAAGGTTGCCACCCCCTCCACCCATGTACAGGCTCGTAGGTTGCCACCCCCTCCACCCCTGTACAGGCTCGAAGGTTGCCATCCTCCCTCCACCCCTGCACAAGCTCGTAGGTTGCCACCCCCTCGACCTCTCCAAAGGCTCAAAGGATGCCACCCCCTCCTTCCCTGCACGGTCTCGAAGGTTGCCACCCCCCTCCACCCCTGTACAACCTCGAAAGTTGCCACCTCCTCCACCCCTACACAGGTTCAAAGATTGCCACCCCTCCTCCACCCCTGTACAGGATCGAAGGTTGCTACCCCTGTACAGCCACGAAGGTTGCCACCCCCCCCCCCTCCACCCCTGTACACGCTTAAAGGTTGCCATCCCCTCCACCCCTGTACAGGCTCGAAGGTTACCACCCCCCACCACCCCTGCACAGGCTCGAAGGTTGCCACCCCCCTCCATCTCTGTACAGACTCGAAGGTTGCCACCCCCCTCCATCTCTTTACAGGCTCTAAGGTTGCCACCCCCTCCACCCCTGTATAGGCTCGAAGGTTGCCACCCCCCTCCACCCCTGCACAGGCTCGAAGGTTGCCACCCCCTCCATCTCTGTACAGACTCGAAGGTTGCCACCCCACTCCATCTCTTTACAGGCTTTAAGGTTGCCACCCCCCGCCACCCCTGTAAAGGCTCGAAGGTTGCCACCCCCCTCCACCCCTGCACAGGCTTGAAGGTTGCCACCCCCTCCATCTCTGTACAGACTCGAAGGTTGCCACCCCACTCCATCTCTTTACAGGCTCTAAGGTTGCCACCCCCTCCACCCCTGTAAAGGCTCGAAGGTTGCCACCCCCCTCCACCCCCTGCACAGGCTCGAAGGTTGCCACCCCCCTCCATCCCTGTACAGGCTCTAAGGTTGCCACCCCCTCCATCCCTGTAAAGGCTCGAAGGTTGCCACCCCCCTCCACCCCTGCACAGGCTCGAAGGTTGCCACCCCCCTCCATCCCTGTAAAGGCTCGAAGGTTGCCACCCCCTCCACCCCTGCACAGGCTCGAAGGTTGCCACCCCCCTCCATCCCTGTACAGGCTCTAAGGTTGCCACCCCCTCCATCCCTGTACAGGCTCTAAGGTTGCCACCCCCTCCACCCCTGTACAGGCTCGAAGGTTGCCACCCCCTCCACCCCTGTACAGGCACTAAGGTTGTCACTCCCTCTACCCCTGCACAGGCTCGAAGGTTGCCACCCCCCCTCAACCCCTGCACAGACTCGAAGGCTGCCACCCCCCTCCACTCCTGTACAGGCTCCAAGGTTTCAATCCCCCTCCATCCCTGTACAGGCTCGAAGGTTGCCACCCCCTCCACCCCTGTACAGGCTCTAAGGCTGCCACCCCCCTCCATCCCTGTACAGGCTCTAAGGTTGCCACCCCCTCCACCCCTGTATAGGCTCGAAGATTGCCACCCCCCTCCACCCCTGCACAGGCTCGAAGGCTGTCACCCCCCTCCACCCCTGTACAGGCTCTAAGGTTGTCACTCCCTCCACCCCTGTACAGACTCGAAGGTTGCCACCCCCCCCTTCAACCCCTGCACAGGCTCGAAGGCTGCCACCCCCGTCCACCCCTGTACAGACTCGAAGGTTGCCACCCCCTCCACCCCTGTATAGGCTCGAAGGTTGCCACCCCCCTCCACCCCTGCACAGGCTCGAAGGTTGCCACCCCCTCCATCTCTGTACAGACTCGAAGGTTGCCACCCCCCTCCATCTCTTTACAGGCTCTAAGGTTGCCACCCCCTCCACCCCTGTAAAGGCTCGAAGGTTGCCACCCCCTCCACCCCTGCACAGGCTCGAAGGTTGCCACCCCCTCCATCTCTGTACAGACTCGAAGGTTGCCACCCCCCTCCATCTCTTTACAGGCTCTAAGGTTGCTACCCCTCCACCCCTGTATAGGCTCGAAGGTTGCCACCCTCTCCACCCCTGCACAGGCTCGAAGGCTGCCACCCCCCTCCATCCCTGTACAGGCTTTAAGGTTGCCACCCCCTCCATCCCTGTACAGGCTCTAAGGTTGCCACCCCCTCCACCCCTGTATAGGCTCGAAGGTTGCCACCCCCCTCCACCCCTGCACAGGCTCGAAGGTTGCCACCCCCCCTCCATCCCTGTACAGGCTCTAAGGTTGCCACCCCCTCCATCCCTGTACAGGCTCTAAGGTTGCCACCCCCTCCACCCCTGTACAGGCTCGAAGGTTGCCATCCCCTCCACCCCTGTACAGGCACTAAGGTTGTCACTCCCTCTACCCCTGCACAGGCTCGAAGGTTGCCACCCCTTCTCAACCCCTGCACAGACTCGAAGGCTGCCACCCCCATCCACTCCTGTACAGGCTCCAAGGTTTCAATCCCCCTCCATCCCTGTACAGGCTCGAAGGTTGCCACCCCCCTCAACCCCTGTACAGACTCGAAGGCTGCCACTCCCCTCCACCCCTGTACAGACTCGAAGGTTGCCACCCCCCTCCACCCCTGTACAGACTCGAAGGTTGCCACCCCCCTCAACCCCTGTACAGACTCGAAGGCTGCCACCTCCCTCCACCCCTGTACAGACTCGAAGGTTGCCACCCCCCTCCACCCCTGTACAGACTCGAAGGCTGCCACCCCCCTCCACCCCTGTACAGACTCGAAGGTTGCCACCCCCCTCCACCCCTGTATAGGCTCGAAGGTTGCCACCCCCCTCCACCCCTGCACAGGCTCGAAGGCTGCCACCCCTCTCCATCCCTGTACAGGCTCTAAGGTTGCCACCCTCTCCATCCCTGTACAGGCTCTAAGGTTGCCACCCCCTCCATCCCTGTATAGGCTCGAAGGTTGCCACCCCCCTCCACCCCTGCACAGGCTCGAAGGTTGCCACCCCCCTCCATCCCTGTACAGGCTCTAAGGTTGCCACCCCCTCCATCCCTGTACAGGCGCTAAGGTTGCCACCCCCCTCCACCCCTGAACAGGCTCGAAGGTTGCCACCCCCTCCACCCCTGTACAGGCACTAAGGTTGTCACTCCCTCTACCCCTGCACAGGCTCGAAGGTTGCCACCCCCTCAACCCCTGCACAGACTCGAAGGCTGCCACCCCCCTCCACTCCTGTACAGGCTCCAAGGTTTCAATCCCCCTCCATCCCTGTACAGGCTCGAAGGTTGCCACCCCCCTCAACCCCTGTACAGACTCGAAGGCTGCCACCCCCCTCCACCCCTGTACAGACTCGAAGGTTGCCACCCCCCTCCACCCCTGTACAGACTCGAAGGTTGCCACCTCCCTCAACCCCTGTACAGACTCGAAGGCTGCCACCCCCCTCCACCCCTGTAAAGACTCGAAGGTTGCCACCCCCCTCCACCCCTGTACAGACTCGAAGGTTGCCACACTTCTCCACCCCTGCACAGGCTCCAAAGTTTCAACCCCTCCTCCCCCACATCAAAAGGTGGTGAACCCTTTGCAGGAATCTCGAAACATATAGTGTCGAGGTTAACATATATTATATTATATATATAGAGCTCTACAAACTCTCAGCGGTAAAATGGTTAATTAACACAGAAACGTTAAAGCGGTACATTCTCAGATGTGTAAATTTGGAGCCAAAGTGGTGGAACGTTAAGTTCATAAATGTGAAATACATAATTATAAATAATCATTGTTTAATTCTCTGCTTAAAGAGTCAAGATAATATGATTAATTCGGCGCCAAAGATTTTTTAATTAGTTAAAAAAATTGAGATTTTGAAAATAATTTTGAGAAATTTATTTTGAAAATTTTACCATTTGACAATTTTTTGTAAGTTACAAGGCTGTAACTTGAAACAGAAGAAGGCCTTATTTCTCAACAAAAGTTTGATTGAAATGGTAATTGTTTTTAACAAGCTGCAATATGCCTAAAAAAGTATTCCCTTAACTGAGTTTAACTAAGATACGTTGCTTACTGTTCTATTAAATTGAGTTTGTGCTGTCATTATGCCCGCAGACTCACAGACCCTGAAACTTTAACCTTCAAACTCACAAACCATCAGACTCACAAATCATGACACTTACAGACCACCAGTCACAGACGATCAAGCACACAGACTCACACACACACTCAGACCTGTAGACCAGCGGAGATAGAAGCCGTCAAGCACAGCATTTCCAAGACTCTTAAATTCATGATCTTTGATGCTTGAGACTTGATTATATATATTTAATCCTTAACAACAGTTTTTTGCACAAAACAATTACGTGTAAAACATTACATTTTGACGTGAAACTCCAGTAAAAAAAACAAATAACCACTTGGCCTGGACAGTAGAGGGACAGTCTCGCTTCATACAGGTCGGCGCTCAATCCCCGACCGTGCAAGTTGTTGGGCACCATGTCTCCCCTCCTCCTCCATCCCATCCCAAATCCTTATCCAGATTCATCCGAAGTGCTATATAGTCGTAATTGCTTGGTGCTCCTCCTGATAGTTCCCTTCCCTTTCACTTTATGAAAGATAACCATTGTCTTAATTGTTCATACAAACTGTTAAGAAAGAAGTGTCTGATTCTGATAATGACAATCTTCCTGTAATGATGCTTTAGTGACTCTTTAGTTTGTAATTATTGTATTGTAATTCATACAAAAACTTTCTAAATTATAAATGAACAACAATTTGTGATTTTTGTCATGTTTTGATTTGGTAAAGTTAGGAAGCCAAACCGAAGTGTGGGTTTAAAGGAGAATATTAGTTATACTGTTGTAGAAGCTCAACGAAGTCAACATTATTGCAAGACTGATAGATGCACTAGCGAAGTCAACAATAGTGCAAGACAGTGACAAAGTCAACAATATTGCAAGACAATGACGAAGTAAACAATATTGCAAGACTGATGGATACATTAACGAAGTTAACAGTATTGCAAGACTGATGGATACATTAACGAAGTTAACAGTATTGCAAGACTGATGGATACATTAACGAAGTTAACAGTATTGCAAGACTGATGGATACATTAACGAAGTTAACAGTATTGCAAGACTGATGGATACATTAACGAAGTTAACAGTATTGCAAGACTGGTGACTTAATTATCGTAGTCGACAATATTGCAGGACTGATAAATACATTAACAAATTCTCAGTATCCCGAAATTAGTGCTTGCTCACTAATAAATTATCTCTTGAATATTAGCTACAGAGTCCCTGTACAGTTACCCGGGTACAAGAACAAGTATCAACATGTGTTCTCTTGAAAATAATTCATAAAGTTCAAAGCAACATTTCAATCCGTATGTTGAGTCGTGCTCCTGAAATGTTAAATGATTAGTTTAACATTGTTTAAATTTAGTTTAACTGATTAACAAGATAAACCTCCTAATACCAGTCCCTACTCATATGGGTGATATAATCCCACCAAACACACACCGAAACTACGACGTTGGTACAACGTTCGAGCAAGTTTTAACACCACCTAACCAGTTATAACAACTAATATAGCAAGTTGTAACAACGTTCTAATACGTCATAAACACGTTAAGCCAAGATGTAACAACTTTATTTCAAGTTGTAACAAGCGGAAAATAGAGACAGTTTCGGTTTGTGTTTCCAGGGATAAGTCTTTCCAACGACTACAGGATGACGTAGTTCACCCTCTTATATTCCCTAATCCCAGACACTATCTGGAGAGATGTCTAAACCACGCACCAAAAGAAGGAGAAACGACGACGCTGAGATCAGTCATGAAGAATTATCGTGTGTTGAAGTCGACGCACGACTCTGGTAATGGTCCAGGACGGATCGAAACGTCGTCCTTTCTTCATCGTCTGATGAAGAATGGTTTTGGTCACCGTATCTTCAGCTACGTTATTGTGACTCATCGTCTGCAACATGCCTTACCTTGTAGTTACCTGGTGTTGGTTTCGAGGCTTAGCGTCCCCGCGGCCCGGTCCTTGACCAGGCCTCCTTTTTGTTACCCCCAGGAAATAGCTCGTAGCAGCTGTCTAGCTCCCAGGTACCTATTTACTGCTAGGTGAACAGGCATCATGGTGAAAGAAACATTTTGCCCATTTGTCTCCGCCTCCACCGGGAATCGAACCCGGAACCTCAGGACTACGAATCCGAAGCGCTGTCCACCCAGCTGTCAGGCGCCGTATCTATGTGGCACACTACAAATAACTTTACGAATTATGTGAAGTGAAATGAATCTGAAGACGTTTCGGGCCTTCCTGGACACTTAAGACGTCTTGATCAACTTCCCGGCATACCTCATAGTCACACTGGCTTAGCACTTTCTTCTCACAATTACCTCACTTGAGAGACTCATACCTGCGAAGAGTTCATGTGATTTCATAGAATTCTCGCACCAAGTGCCTCTTTGTCCAGGAGTTCTTGGGGTTATCAACTTTAAACCCGCAATCTTACCCATCCTCTTCCGGTGATGTATTGCTGGGCTTTCTTCCAGAGCAGCCAACTCCCCCTTGCATTCCATCTTCAGCTTGCTCCTCCATCACTCTTGAGATTCACAGGAAGTAGTTCCCCCTTTCATGCTCTACTCTATAATCCATTACTTGGCATTATGTACTTTACAATTAATGATTAGAAATTATCTTTTTTTCATGGGGCACAGAATCCATAACATATCTGTTTTGATTCAGAATACAATTAACTAATCGCTTTACAACCAAATACATTTTCAGTTGATTTCTTTATTATGCACCCCATGCTCATCCCGTGGGCAGTGGTGGAAAGGGATACAGAGGCACATAATCGGTTCAGGAACTGAACCCCATAGTTCATTGTTGTCGAATTTGCTGCATGAACAAAGTTGCCCAATCATCCCATCCCTACTTGGTTTCGAGCCCTGGTCTTGTGAGTGAAGCTGGTGCAGACCACAACGTCTGTCCGCGTTCTGAAACATCCTCAAGAGAAGGATAGTACTTGTAACAACTCTTGGTAGAACGGTCAAAAAGTAAATATTTTACCGGAAATAGTTAACGTTTTTTAATTATTGGAATACTCCAAATGGTACGCTAAAAGTTGGACAGTAACTATACAACCTAAGTAACCGGTCCTAGGCCTAAATAAATCGTAGGCCTAATACTCCCCAACCTTATTCTAATTTAATACAAATGTTCTATTCAGGGCATAGGAAAACTTTGGTTAGATTTTTTATTTACTTTCATATGCCTTATAATTAATAAACAATACAACAGATTGTCTTTTCTGAAGCAACAGTTCATATTTTGTGTGGTCGACCAATAATTTTTATGAACACTAATTTTTGGATGACGGGGAGGGAGGGAATTGTCAGGGGAAACCGCCAAGCCATTACGACTATATAGCACTGGGAAGGGGTCAGGATAAGGATTTGAGATGGGACGGGGTGCAGGAATGGTGCCCAACCACTTGGACTGTCGGGGATTGAACGCCGACCTGCATGAAACGTGACCGTCGCTCTACCGTCCTGTCGACAAACGTGGCAGTACAACTTGTGTGCTGAAACTAAAGTGCATGAATGATCTTGTCCACCGCCAGTAACGCGACTTCCACAGCTTAGCCCATGATAATTATCTCCACTACCTCCTGTCCAAAATTATTCCGCCATATCGATGACTATCTATAACCTTGAACGCTACCACCCCTCCCTGAGACCCTCAAACATCACCACCACCACCACCCATTCCTGAGACCCTCAAACATCACCACTACCACCACTCTTCCCTGAGACCCTCAAACATCACCACCACCACCACTGCCGTTTAAGAAGTAAGAAAATACTAATACTCCTTCTTGGTTATCAACACAACATGGCTCGACCAGTACTGAAATAAGTAGCACGAACATGGAATCCTTATCATGTGAAGCCCAGCCAAAAGTTGAAAACGTATAAAGGTTTGCAGATAAAGATTGGTGCTAGAGCTAAGAGGATTCAGCTACGAGGAAATGCTAATGGAACTAAATCTCACAACCCAGGAGGATAGAAGGAACATACGGAAATAGATAAGGTGGACGAGGCGAGCGTCTTCCAATTTAGAGAGAGCAGGACAAGAGGACACAGGTGGAAGCTAGAAACATTATGTCAGAATAGGTAAATTGTGAAGTAACAGGTATAACAAGGTGAGTACGTGGGGCATAGAGAGCAAGACCTCACTCCTCTGTAGACACTGTCAGGTAGTACTTCACAAGACCCAGAACACAACCACCACCACAACTACTATCACCACCACCACCACCACCACCACCACCACCACCATCTCTCTCCAAGACCACCACCACTACCGTCAGAAATTCCCGACAACATTACTAACTTATAATACAATATGCTAAAAATAATATTACTGGTGCTTTTGTATTAATTCAAATTAAACAAACTACATCAGTCACTCATTCAAAGAAAACTGAATTCGTAGCAATTTTCTCCAGAGAATAAGATTATGTTTCTACGTAGCAGAAATTAATTTAATATCCATATAATTAAACTTAATACTACAGTCTCAGGACCGAATTTAATAAATTACACATTACTAAATTTTAAAAAAAGCATAGGTTCGAACCCTCGTCAAGGCTCCTGTAGCTTTGTTCTTTGATATATCACACTAATAGTGATTTCTCTGTGTGTACTAAATTATTGGTTATCAATTTAATAGATTAAAATTCCTCTTCCAATTATTACTAGAACCCATAACTGGACCATTCACTCGACGCGTCCCTGATTGGGGAGGAGGAGTAGCCATTATTACTGCCTCAAGTCTTCCCAGCCAACACGCGTCAATTTTGTCAAGTGTCACTTGAATCACATCGTCGGCATTTGAAATACGAAATACCTAACTTGACGGACGGATTCGACTACAGCAACAACAGAAAAGTGCTTAAATTTCATAACTATGTTTTACCTAGTCTTAGTTGGTCATTATAAGATATTATAGGTTTTCATGGTTATATGACATAACTCCGAGCCCAAAATGGGATAGTTTCATAATCCTTGTAAACTGAGTCATAAATTTGCCATAAAATCATATTAGTTATAATTATTGTAGTTGGACATAGCAATAGTGAATGTTGTTGACAGGCTGGAGTCGGGACAACACTGTTAGTGAAGAATTGCCTTCAATGAGAAAATTCGTAGGAACCATGATGAGGCTTCGAACCTATGAGGTGGGTGTTCCAGTTGACTAGGGCGTGTGCATGAGAAGACCCACCGCATTAGTTCGAATCCTCATCACGGCTCCCACGGATTTTCTCATTGAAACATCACGTTAGTGTGACTACTCTCTGTCTATTGGCAATAATGTTGAGGACGAAGTCATAGCAGCCCATCCAATTCACCTTTTCAGGACCAGTTCCAAGATTAATGTCGAAGCCTTCTTCTCGGATAAGGCTATAATTCAATAATACTAACCACATCGACTAACCGTTTAAATACAATTTAGTGAAAATAAATACTGATAACCGTTTAAATACGGTATAACCATATTTAATTATTAAAACCACCCAAGTGTGTGAAATGGAAGTTTATCGGTGATTTTAAATAATAATCTATATACTCCGCTTAATAACATAATTAATCAATAATTTAAATAATTGCAGTCAATTAAATAATAAATAAATTTAATAAACTAATCACTGGTAGATGTTCCCCCACAACCATCACCACTTCCTCTTTCCAAAACCACCATCACCTTCACTAGCTCCAAGACGACGACCACCACCTTCTTCTTCTTGAAAGTAGGTACAGTTTGCGTGAATGGTTAGTCCTCTCAATGACTGCACCAGGACAGATGTAGAGAGATGCGTGTAAATTGAGCATAAGAAGAGTGACAAAAGTGCTTGTTGCGTCGAGCCGTAGATAGAGGAGCGGAGACGAGAACAGAGGCGTATGTGAGAGCGAAACTTGCCGCACCGGAGGGCTGTACGTGGTGTTTAAGGCGTCGCAAGTTGAACTACAAGTTCAATATGGACTATACCACATTGCACTAGGACCCATTTGATAGAAAGTACAAAACACGGAACAGAAACAAAGTGAAGACACACAACCATACGCCTGACGGATCCACAGCAGACATAACAAACGGGAGACGAGAGCAAGCTACGCAACACCTACTCATATTTCTCCAGAAAGTCCGCCACTGGAAACCGGAGACAGTTCGCCTCCCAAAGACACTTCCTATCAGGATTGACTGGTGCACGAGGACGCGCCATGAATTTCGGAACCCCGGACATAAAAACACGTACATGAGGTACCCGAATAATAGACGGGTACAGAGGGATCGTCAACACCCGCTCCCCACTGTAAGGGCGACTCGCTAGTATGTATTTCGTCGAAAACATCTTCACCAACAGGCCGGTCATCCACGTTAACCTCACCAGGAACGTCCGCAGTGAGCTGCATCACAGGAGGAGGCACGTCAGGCAACAACACCACAGGGGCCACATCCGGAACAACAGCCACAGGGTCGGGCACTGGCACAAAATCATTGCGACAGACATCCTTCTGGAGGACCACCGCAAGATCCTGGCGCACATCACCATCTGTGCTACCCACCACAGGAGGAGGGACTTCACCCCCCATTAACCCTGCAGGAGATGCAGGAGAAGAAACAGAGGTTAACGAAGAGACATTGTTACCGGCGGCAGCAGCAGGCAGGTGAACCCTCCCCTCCACTACCATCACAGGAGACACCGTTGCCCTAGGTACCACCCCATCGTCATCCGCAGACTTACAAGCATCAAACTCACCCACATCAGCCGAGTCAGGAGTGAAACGCCGCGAGCGCTTGAAACCCAGCTACACATCGTCAGAATCGGAGGCAGAACCTGAAGCACGGGAAGTGCAGGGAGGACGGAGAGCCAGAATCAACAGGACAAGGTAAATGAACAGGTGCAGAAGACGAAGAAGCTGGAGAAGGAGCACCCGGGAGATCTACTGCAGCACCAGGAATGAAACTAGCAGCAGTACACCCAACCGAGGATGGCACAACCACCGGAGCATCAGCCCCACCAGAAGGCTTACAGTTCAACACAGGGTGTGTCATATCAGCCAAGAGCACGTCCACAAATGCATCTGCCAGGTCCTCCTCCACAGCCAGCGGCGGGAAATCCTCCTCACAAAAGAGATTCACTGGAGAGACGACAGCTGCCGAGCAGGCAGCAGCTACGTGGCCCGACAAATTACAGTGAAAGCAGGTTCGAGGCTGACATGAGTAGTAGGCTCGGACGTAATATCCCATGACCCGCACCGAGGACGGGATGTCCGACCGCAATTGCATCCCCCCAGAGTGCGGATACAAGTTCGAACACTCTTAAGCTTCCAGGAGGAAACCATATTGAGCTGCACACTCAAGACAGCACCAAACTGCCCAAAGTTACACCGCAGCAGCTGCTCCGGTAATTCAAGGAGTGCACCATGCACACTGACAAAGGTGATGGCCCCATTGCGGTCCGAGATGACCACCGTACTAGCAGCGTCCGGCAGGGACAAGGACCGCCCATCGTAATGGTGGAGAAAAACCTTGTAGTCATCCTCGCACGCAAACTTCACAATAGCCCAATGCAATTCCACACCATAGATTGCCGCCACGGAGACATGCAGCATATCACACAGCACTAATTCCACGACTACGGCTACGTATTTGGCCCTTCCAGTAAATTCCAGGCTCACCGAATGAGCCCGCAAAATTGGGGGAATGGGGCCCCCATCACGCAAGACACGTCAGCAAACGACGAGGCAGCCAACCACCACACACGCTGGGCAACGTCTGGAGCACATTCAGGCACCTCCGCACCCCCCTGCCAGCTGAGTGTGATCTCCATGACCATCACCACCATCACTACCTCTTTCCAAGACCACCACTACCAGATTGACTGCTCGGCAGTCGAGTGGAGTCGATGTGTTTACCCTTGTTCCTCAGTCTCGACCTGGTGCTTGGTGTTGATGCGTGTTCGTGATGGTGTGTGTGTGTGGCCTTTGGGCAGTGTCGGCTAGGGGGATGGCAGTGTCTTTGCCCCTATATGAAGAAAGGATACAATTGGGCTGGAGTTTTTGAACCAAGCTTCTTATCCGGCTGTGGAGGTGATCGTTTTAGACTTGATGCGTGTTCCCGTGGCAGAGGTCTGTGGGGTGCAGCTGATTGAAGGGTGCCAGGCTGTGGTGAATTTCGGCTCGGCGGCGGTGTACAGGAATGTCGTGGCAGAGAATGATGGGTGCTCCCTGCAGTTCCCTAATGGTGGTGGTACTGTGACAGTACCTGATCGTTGTGGCAAGACTGCATACACTGCGATGCATAGAGCACCGTTTGAATTTCCTGATGCAGGGGAATCTCCTGCATCGACTTTTCTTCCAGTTTGTGAGGGTGCTGAGTGTTTGCCGGAACGTCATCTCCAGCCGTAGGTCTGGTGTGCCGAATGGGACCCGTACTTTGGCCATGCGCCTCTTGTCCCCTGTGCCGTTGTCGGTTATGCTGCTGGGATTTCTCGTCCGTGTGTTCTACCTGGGCCAACCCCGGACCTGTTTCCAATGTGTGCTGTCAGATCACCAGGCTGCCGATTGTGATGAGCACCGTGTTCGACCTGTAAACCTCTTCCGGCAGGAGGATATTTTCCTCGTTGACAGCCCCAGACATTTCTCCATGTGCTGGTGTTGTGAGTGATGCTTCATGACCAGTCTGGTTCCGGTTTCTGTCGGCCCCCCTCCCCCTGGGTTGGGAATGTTGGGCTCCTGGTAGTGGCCGGTGCAGCCCCGCCCCCGTCGCAGGCTTCCTCGCTTCTGGCGCCCCTACCTACCCTTTCTCCAGATGAGGTGTCTTCAGTGCATGTCTATGAAGATGTGTATGCGGTGCGGTCTCCTGTCGTATGTGGTCCGATGCCCCCGATTGTCAAAGCTGCAGTACTGCGGGATCATGCTATGCACGGTGCCGAGCGTCCAGCAGGGGGGTTCTACTGTGGTGCCTCTTGGAATGTGATAGTTCTGACGACTAGCGGCCTGTTTCCAAGCATTCCAGGCGAGCTCGGAGTGTGTCTCTCCCTCGTGGTGAGCCTTGGACCGATGTGCAGAACTACGGGGCCTCTGGCGGTGGGGTTCTTCCGAGGATGTCGATAGTGGGGCACTGGGGGGCCAGTGTAGTCCATTATCGTTGTGCGGCGGTGTTGGTAGCTGGTACCCTTGTAGTGGAGGAGGGGGCTGGTGCGAGGTCTATGGTTCTTGCTTCTGCTTCCTCGCCCAAATCCCTGTGTCCCAGGTCCCCGGCTTGGAGGGTTATGCCTCCCCCCCCCCCCTGATGTGGCCGGTGGTGGGTCCGGTGACCTGGCCGTTTGTGCTGAAAAAGGACATTTGCAGGGTGGCCTCTGTGTCCTTACCTCTTGTCATGCAGTTCGCTGTGCTGACGCCCCCTGTGGTACCATCCCCTGTGCAGTTGGCCATAGTGCAGTTGGCCTAGTGCAGCCACCCTCTGTGCAGCCGTCCCCTGAGTTGTGTCATGTACACACCGCCTCCTGTACATCCGCCTCCTGTGCAATGGCCCCTTGTGTCAAGCTCTGTGCGGCGGAGCTCTGTCATGTGCAGCCGGACCCTTCGTTGGGTATGCGTCGCCCCTGTGCCTCAAATTCTTCAGATGTCTATGAGAAATGGCGGCGGTATCGTCAGCGGTATCCTCGAGATGACTATTCTACCATGTATCATATGGATGATTTTGTGTCTGATACGGAGTGACATGCACTTTTATTTTTTTGTTTGTTGCACTGTACCTGTGTATTTCTGTATTTGCTTGTGTTTGTGATGGGTTTGGTTTAAAACTTGTTGTACGATAACTTGTAATTTGGCTGTTGGTTTGTATTCTTGTCTTAGCATTACTTTTATTGTATTTATGTAAAAATAACAAAAATAAAAGCTAACTCTCTCCACGATCACCTCTACCTCAAAGACCACCACCACCACTACAACCACTATCACCATCCCTCTCCAAGACCACTACTACCACTACAACCACTATCACCATCCCTCTCCAAGACCACTACTACCACCATCACCACTACCTCTCTCCAAGACCACCACCACCACCACCACTACATCTCTCCAAGACCACAACCACCACTACCACTCTCTATGACAACCACCAACACTACCACAACCACTACCACCACCACCACTACCTCCCTCCAGGACCACAAACACCACTACCTCTCTCCATGACCACCACCACCACCACCACTATCTCTCTCCAAGATCCCCACCACCAATACCTCTCTCCAAGACCACCACCACCACCACCACTACATCTCTCCAAGACCACAACCACCACTACCACTCTCTATGACAACCACCAACACTACCACAACCACTACCACCACCACCACTACCTCCCTCCAGGACCACAAACACCACTACCTCTCTCCATGACCACCACCACCACCACCACTATCTCTCTCCAAGATCCCCACCACCAATACCTCTCTCCATGACCACCACCACCACCACCACCACCACCACCACCACACCCACTACCTCCACTACCACTACCTATCTCTCCAGGACAACCACTATTACCACCACCACTATTACCACCACCACAAATACCTCTCTCTCCAAGACCACCACCATCGCCACTACCTCTCTCTCCAAGACCACCACCACCACTACCTCTCTCCAAGACCACCACCACCACCACTACCTCTCGCCAAGACCACCACCACCACCACCACTACCTCTCTCCAAGACCACCAACACCCCCACCACCACCTCTCTCTCCAAGACCACCACCGCCATCACCACTACCTCTCTCCAAGACCACCACCACTACTACCACCACCACCACCACTACCACCACATCTACCTCTCTCCAAGAACACCACCACTACCACCATCACCACCGCTACCACCACAACTACCTATCTCTATGACCACCACCACCACCAGTACCTCAGTCTCCAAAACCACCACCTCAACCACCATTACCTCTCTCCGAGACCACCACCACCACAACCACCACCAACATCAAAACCACCACCACAATCAAAACCACCACCACTACCTCCCTCCAAGACCACCACAACCACCATCCACACCACTACCACCACCATAAAAACCACCCCACCACCACCATTACCTCTCTCCAAGACCACCACCACCCCCACCA
Source organism: Procambarus clarkii (assembly GCF_040958095.1). Lineage (NCBI taxonomy): Eukaryota > Metazoa > Arthropoda > Malacostraca > Decapoda > Cambaridae > Procambarus > Procambarus clarkii. The sequence goes on from NC_091160.1 coordinate 27,956,118, forward strand.
CCACCGCTACCTCTTTTCAAGAACCCCCACCACCCCTCAACCACTACCACCACAACCATTACCTCTCTCTAAGACTACCATCACCCTCACCACTACCATTTTTCAAGAACCACCACCACCATCACTACCTTTTTTCAAGACCACCACCACTACCATTTTTCAAGAACCACCACCACCAACACTACATTTTTTCAAGACCACCACCACCATCATTTCCACCACTACCTCTCTCCAAGAACACCACCAACACAACCACCACTACCACCACCACCACCTCTTTGCAAGACTACCAACACCACCACCCCTACAACCACCACTCTCCCCATTCTAACTACTACCACCACTTCCAACACCACTTCTACCAACACCACCACTTCCACAACCACTACCAACACCACCACCACTACCTCTCGCCAAGACCACCACCACCACTACCTCTCGCCAAGACCACCACCACCACTACCTCTCGCCAAGACCACCACCACCACCACCACTTCCTCTCTCCAAGACCACCACGACCACCACTACCTCTCGCCAAGACCACAACCACCACCACTACCACTACCTCTCTCCAGGACCACCACCACCACCACTACCTCTCGCCAAGACCACCACCACCACCACTACCACTACTTCTCTCCAAGACCACCACCACCACCACCACCACTACCTCTCGCCAAGACCACCACCACCACCACCACCACTACCTCTCGCCAAGACCACCACCACTACCATTACCACTACCTCTCTCCAAGACCACCACCACCACCACTACCACTACCTCTCTCCAAGACCACCACCACGACCACCACCACTACCTCTCGCCAAGACCACCACCACCACCACTACCTCTCTCCAAGACCACCACCACCCCTACCTCTCTCCAAGACCTCCACCACCACCACCACTACCACTACCTCTCGCCAAGACCACCACCACCACCACCACTACCTCTCGCCAAGACCACCACCACCACCACCACCACCACCACCACCACCACCACCACCACCACTACCTCTCGCCAAGACCACCACCACCACCACCACCACCACCACCACCACCACCACCACCACCACCACCACCACCACCACTACCTCTCGCCAAGACCACCACCACCACTACCTCTCGCCAAGACCACCACCACCACTACCTCTCGCCAAGACCACCACCACCACTACCTCTCGCCAAGACCACCACCACTACCTCTCGCCAAGACCACCACCACCACCACCACCACTACCTCTCGCCAAGACCACCACCACCACCACCACTACCTCTCGCCAAGACCACCACCACCACCACCACTACCTCTCGCCAAGACCACCACCACCACCACCACTACCTCTCGCCAAGACCACCACCACCACCACCACTACCTCTCGCCAAGACCACCACCACCACTACCTCTCGCCAAGACCACCACCACCACCACCACTACCTCTCGCCAAGACCACCACCACTACCTCTCGCCAAGACCACCACCACCACTACCTCTCGCCAAGACCACCACCACCACCACCACTACCTCTCGCCAAGACCACCACCACCACCACCACCACTACCTCTCTCCAAGGCCACCACCACCACCACCACCACCACCACCACCACCACTACCTCTCGCCAAGACCACCACCACCACCACCACCACCACTACCTCTCGCCAAGACCACCAATACCACGCCTAACACTCTCCAAGACCATGAACCCTATCACCACCACTCCCACTCCCGAAGACCCCGATCGTTACCACAACAACTACCACTTTCTACGACCCAGAACACTTCTACCACCACCACCACCATTCTCATTAACCATAAACACCACCGCCACCACCATCACCACTAGCGCTCTCCACCACAACCATTCCCACAAACTACCTCACACCTCACCACCACCCCCAATATTATCCAGACCAACTGCAGTCTAACATCCGCTATCCACAGAGCTGGATAATACTCTCGCTTTGTTAACACAGTTTAATGGTGTTGTCCCTTGCGGTATTGAGCAGAGTCACCTGGAAACTAGTGAATGGAACCTGATTACATTCATCCAGGATTCCAGCCACAGATTTACTCAAGAAGCGAGTCGTGGAACACAGACCGACGCGGGTGTTTAAACACCCGTATACACGAACGGGAGTCTGATTTGATTTATTATTCTGCATTGTGTTACATAATATAACAACGGTTGTCTCTCGTGTAGTTCCGCGTAGTGCGTCTTAATAGCGGTTAATACACAAATTGTATAAATTCCTGCTGGTTTAACAGGAATTTATACAGCAGACATGATATATACGTATATCATGTAATATGAATAATTAAATAATAATTAAATAATAATTTAATAATAATTTAATAATAATTAAATTAATAATTAAAATACTTGTCATTGTACCTGCAGCTATAACTGCAGTTATAACTCATAACTCATTATAACTGCAGCTATAACTCGTAACTCATTATAACTGCAGCCATAACTCTTTCTGAGTACACACAAATATGTAACGAATATCGGACTCCTGTCATATGAACGACTTTACTTGCTGACTGTCCTCAATATGCAACTCTATCTAGAGGTATAGACTGTCCTCTATACGCACCTCTATCTTGAGGTATAGACTGTCCTCTATACGCACCTCTATATAGAAGTACAGACTGTCATCTAGACGCACCTATGTATAGAGGTACAGACTGTCCTCTAGACGCTCCTCTATATAGAGGTATGTTGTTGAATTAGGGGCGACGACGATCGTGGGATCAGATGCGCCCCGGAGTACCCAGTAAGGGTTACTCGTGAAGCCCGGAAAGGTGAAACGCCAAAGCAAATCGCGAAACAAGTGACGCCAATCACTGAAAACTAATATGTTATGCGGCAAAGACACGCAGACAGGCAGATGATTGGGGAGCCCCAGGAGTCCCTCAGGGTGACAAGCACCGGCCCCGCCCCTCACAGAGAACACTGGGTAGCAAAACCAAAAATCCGACCCCGAACAAAAACTCAAAAGTCAGCCAGTGCCCTCCGACAGAGTAGAAGCCCGCCGCCCACCACGACTGAGGGCACACCAGGAGCCCACCAAACCCCGCCAACTCCCGGCACCACTCGGCCAAGCCGGCTCCCCGAACACCGTCACCCCGCCCGGAGAACCTGCCAGAACACGTAAAAGAAAACTATCAACAATCCCGTGACCCAAGGCGATATGTGCGCCAGGCGTCGTACAACCGGACCGTTGAATAGGGATGCCAAACGGCAGTAGCAAACGCGTAAACAGGACGTGAACCGGCGGCTCCCAGACGGAGGTGGTGTCCAGACATCCGCTCGGCGTCAAGGTTGAACCAGGAGTCCTATATAGAGGTATAGAATGTACTCTAGACGCACCTCCATATAGAGGTATAGAGTGTCCTCTAGTCGCACCTCCATATAGAGGTATAGAGTGTCCTCTAGACGCATCTCCATATAGAGGTATAGAGTGTCCTCTAGTCGCACCTCCATATAGAGGTATAGAGTGTCCTCTAGTCGCACCTCCATATAGAGGTATAGACTGTACTCTAGACGCACCTCCATATAGAGGTAGAGACTGTCCTCTAGACGCATCTCCATATAGAGGTATAGAGTGTCCTCTAGTCGCACCTCCATATAGAGGTATAGAGTGTCCTCTAGACGTACCTCCATATAGAGGTATAGAGTGTCCTCTAGTCGCACCTCCATATAGAGGTATAGACTGTACTCTAGACGCACCTCCATATAGAGGTATAGAGTGTCCTCTAGACGCACCTCCATATAGAGGTAGAGACTGTCCTCTAGACGCATCTCCATATAGAGGTACAGACTGTCCTCTAGACGCACCTCTATATAGAGGTATAGGCTGTCCTTTATACGATAGGCTTGAGTCGAGGTACCCTCCCAAGAATGAACGATTCATCCTTCCCGGAATCAAACCACACAACAGTTCTCTAATTCCCCGGATATCAATTTACAGCAAGGTGAACAGTAACATTAGGTGAAATAAAACGTGCCCAACCCCGCCTGGGAATCAATACCCCACAAAGGCTGAATTCCAAAATGTTTGCAGTATACTTCACCACCAATCTGCTACTGCACTTGTGGCTGAAAGTAAACTTGTCTGCGTTTTGATGTTTTCCACAACTTTGAATGATGACATGCGAAAGGTGGTAAGATTGCTCACGAAGGAAGATATTGAAATGCACAGCAGCTTACGAGTAATAGTGTGCAGCACCTTTTCTACTGTACTGCACAGGAACTTGTGTGTAATAATGTGCAGGATCTTGTGTGTAATAGTGCACAGCAGCTTGTATGTAATAGTTCACAGCAGCTTGTATGTAATAGTGCACAGCAGCTTGTGTGTAATAGTGCACAGCAGCTTGTATGTAATAGTGCACAGCAGCTTGTATGTAATAGTGCACAGCATCTTGTGTGTAATAGTTCACAGCAGCTTGTATGTAATAGTGCACAGCAGCTTGTATGTAATAGTGCACAGCATCTTGTGTGTAATAGTTCACAGCAGCTTGTGTGTAATAGTGCACAGCAGCTTGTATGTAATAGTGCACAGCATCTTGTGTGTAATAGTACACAGTAGCTTGTATGTAATAGTGCACAGCATCTTGTGTGTAATAGTACACAGCAGCTTGTATGTAATAGTGCACAGCAGCTTGTGTGTAATAGTGCACAGCAGCTTGTATGTAATAGTGCACAGCATCTTGTGTGTAATAGTTCACAGCAGCTTGTATGTAATAGTTCACAGCAGCTTGTATGTAATAGTGCACAGCATCTTGTGTGTAATAGTTCACAGCAGCTTGTATGTAATAGTGCACAGCAGCTTGTATGTAATAGTGCACAGCAGCTTGTATGTAATAGTGCACAGCATCTTGTGTGTAATAGTTCACAGCAGCTTGTATGTAATAGTGCACAGCAGCTTGTATGTAATAGTGCACAGCATCTTGTGTGTAATAGTTCACAGCAGCTTGTATGTAATAGTGCACAGCAGCTTGTATGTAATAGTGCACAGCATCTTGTGTGTAATAGTTCACAGCAGCTTGTATGTAATAGTGCACAGCAGCTTGTATGTAATAGTGCACAGCAGCTTGTATGTAATAGTGCACAGCATCTTGTGTGTAATAGTTCACAGCAGCTTGTGTGTAATAGTTCACAGCAGCTTGTATGTAATAGTGCACAGCAGCTTGTATGTAATAGTGCACAGCATCTTGTGTGTAATAGTGCATAGCATCTTGTGTGTAACAGTGCACAGCAGCTTGTGTGTAATAACGCACAGCATCTTGCGTGTAATAGTGTGCAGCTTATCAAACGGAATTTCCTCACAATATAAAAATAAATCGATGGGTCTCTATCATTGTTTGTAACTGTGATTCACAGTTACACATTTATCACAGTTAATGTGTGCACAGTTCACACGAGAGTGTAAACCTTCACTCACCACAGTTAGCGTCTTCACAGTTCACACCTGAGACATTTAGTGGTCGCAGTGAGCACATACACAGTCTACACCCGCGAGTGTTGCTCCTTACATCAACAATAAAAACACCAAGAAACCTGTCTTCATTACTCAAAATATTATAAATATCTGTTCTATACAAGTCACAAGACCAACAACAATGTGGGTTCCGATTGACTTCCCTGGAAACACAAACCGAAACTGTCTCTATTTTCTGCTTGTTACAGCTTGTAATAAAGTTGTTACATCTTGGCTTAACGTGTTTATGACGTATTAGAACGTTGTTACAACTTGATATATTGGTTGTTATAACTGGTTAGGAAGTGTTAAAACTTGTTCGAACGTTGTACCAACGTCGTAGTTTCGGTGTGTGTTTGGCGGGTTAATCATTAATTTGTCATAAAAAAACTAAATAAAAAGCAAAACAAAACACGGAGGTATAATAAATATTACACAAACAAAAACGACGTAACATAAGTAACAACAAACTTCAAAGTAGCAATTAAAATATAAAGAAGTTGCAATATCCCCAATATATAAACAGTGGCAAAAACATGTAGCCGCACAAGTAGCTCCAGCATCAATGCCTTGGGACAATCAACCCGGAAACTTAGCAAGTAACTGTAACTACTGTAAAGTAACAAAGATTTAAGAAACATTTAAATTTGACAGTGACAGCAAACAGATGCAACAATATAAAAAAAATACATCAAAACAACAAAAACACACACATACAACAACAAAATCACACACATACAACAACAAAATCACACACATACAACAACAAAATCACACACATACAACAACAAAATCACACACATACAACAACAAAATCACACACATACAACAACAAACACACACACATACAACAACAAAATCACACACATACAACAACAAAATCACACACATTCAACAACAAACCCACACACATACAACAATAAAAACATACATATTCAACAGCAAACACACACACGTACAACAATAAAAACATACATATTCAACAGCAAACACACACACATACAACAACAAAATCACACACATTCAACAGCAAACACACACACATCCAACAATAAAAACATACATATTCAACAGCAAACACACACACATACAACAACAACAAACTTAAATTACACTAAAACCAAAACATACCTAACAAAAAAAGCACAAGTAATATCACAATCAACAAATAAAAAACTAAAAAAAAAAAAACATAAAAACACCGCTTCATGGTATTTGCTACCACCAAAAACAGAAAATTAATAAAATTCAGCCACTCACATACACAAAAAAAACTTATTCAGGTTTTTGCTTGTATGCCTGTGGTCCAATATTGCCTACCTGATGCTGATAAATTTTCAAATATTCACTTAAAAATTTCCAAACCTCATAAACAGAAGCAAATATTACTTCAAAACATTAAGGATTTTTATACTGAACAACATTTTTCATTAATTTACAACCGATATATAAAAGTTCAATGGTCATTTTTTTTTGTTTAGTTTTCTATAATGGAAATTGGTTTCATACGTAACATTTGATGTTGTTTGCTTTATTTATTCAAAACATACGTGCCTTAATATTTTCTAATAGAGATATCAGGTTTGAATGATTTAAGTTATGCCGGTGAATGCACTTACTGTGATATCAAGCATACCGAAAAGTCTTCTGTTCTCTTAAACTTATGTTACACTTAAGCAGTTACCAGCGGTTGATAGGCTTAAAGTGGGCTTGATAGGTTACCAAAACCTATATAGGCTTATAAAGTCTTATCAACCTCTGGGGTGTTACTAAGGTCACAACAATAGCATACTGACTGAACAATAAGTCTACTTTTGTACTGAATGTATTTCATGTCTTAAATAAGCTTCACAGAACACATGCACTGAGAGGGGGAGGGGGGTGCTTCACCTCTCCGTGTACGAATCAAGTTGGAAAAATGTAAGTAATAAATTATTCAGGATAGAGAGAAAAAGAGCAATATTTCACCATTTTGTTGTATGCTACGAACAAAAATCTTATTTGAAAATTTTAAACAAAAACTCTTACAAACTATGGCGAATAATTCCAGTGGTCATACCAGGACTAGAAAAGGATTTATTCAGTGAGAAGTTCATTTAGAATTTTGCATTTTGAAAATTGCAATCCTCCAAAAGGGGAAACTATTTTAATAACATCAGAGATATTTACATAATTTAAAAGCAAGATGAGCTCTCGTGCCTTTCAAAAAGTAATCAGCAAATTGGATGTCCCTTGAAGAAAACGGATGGCGTTGGTTATGGATGGAATAAAAAAAAAAATTGCTTTCACCTTGTTGGACTTGATTGATGTATTTTGTCATATTTATAAAAGTTTTGTCAATCAAATTCTGGAAAGTTTGATGAATCAAAGGCAAGCTGAAAGCATTGCTTTCTCGTAATAGTAAAATTTTGTGTAATTATACAATGAAACCTCTTTCTTTTCCGATTTAATTTACATTATGAAAACATACATAGATAACATTATGGTAACATTATGATAACATTATGGCAACATTATGAAACATTATGATATAACATATATATGTTATATGATTACATATTACGTATATTAAGAATGCCTTTAAAAACATTGTTTTAAGGGCATTCTTATCACTACAAGGGCTACTTCTGTGACCATTGTTAAGACTGCTTCAGTTGCTCCTGCTGCTAACTGCTAGTTCCTTGACTAGGCTTTCTATTGCTTACTATTACTGTTTGCTTCTACTGCTGTCTTTATTACTTCTACTATTGCCACTATCACTGTTGCTGTGATTATCATTACTACTACACACTGACATATATATTGACGAATATATATCAACAATAAAATTTTAGTTTAAATGTTATTGAATTGAATAAAAATCTACCGAGAATAAAAATTATTCGTATAATATTTTTTTTACAAACCAAGATTTGAATTCTATTTCCATTGGTAGAAAGGATTTTACACAACGAATAGGAAAACCACGTTCGTAAAATTCATGCAAAGATTTTGCCCATTATACACAGATATATATCAACTTCCATGACAGCAACACACGCAAACATTTTCACGCTGCAAAAAAGAATTTCCCAACAGCAAGAGAAGGGCCAGAAGCAGGGGAACAATCCCAGAAGCCATTTGACAGGTAATTCATTTTTTTGGAACATACCCCCCCCCCCCCCAAAAAAAGGTCAGAAACCATGGATTAGTATTCCAAACAGATATCGCTTACGCTCAGCAATCTAATTTTGCCTAATGAAACAATTTATAATAAATGTACAAAAAATAAATCTTGGAAAAAATTCACAATTGATACAGGTCACAATTGATACAATTGATACAAATTCTCAATTGATACATGGCCCTTTTTTATTTCATTTAAAATAAATATATGTGTCGCTCATTAGATCTGAAATGAAGTTTATATGCATGGGGAAAAAATATATATCCTTAATTATGCACAGAAGAAAAATAACGTTTTATATTCATTCTGCGAATTCAACCCGAGAGAACACTTTGTAGGACGATTATGAAGAATATTCCGGAGGTCAAAATTTTTAATTTCCTAGAATAGTGAGACATATGTAAAATGGTTCTTTTTATCTCACATTTATTTTACCTTGTTAGTTGTTGCAGGCCATACGACAAAAGTATACACATACATAAACGCGCAAGTATCCACATAGCAAATCATAAAACGAAATTAATCCGAGCGCTTTTGTGATTTAACAGATTTACAATAAGTGCAGCAGAGAGATAATGCATAGTGTGGAATTATATAACCACACACCTGAGCTGATTAATAAATATAAACAAAACAGTGGAAGTGACATGATGGGAATAGAACAACTACAGCATCACACATATAACGGAAATAAGCCATCTGCAGCTGTATCCTTTTAGTGAAAATTTTGTACCTATCACAAATCTTATAAATTATAGTTTAATTGTCTAATTTAGACAATCCTGAACTTAAATTAATAATATCTAATTCACTGCTTAATATAAATGCTGATTTAATAATATTATTTTACTAACCGATTTATGATAATTTTGCATGATTTATTCCAGTCAGTTGATTACAATCTTTTAAATGAACAAACCATACCTTTGACTTTTCACCTATCTTTATGATTACCTAAGGAAATTCCAGTCTTTATCGTTCCTTGTCTGACATTGCCACTCACAGTGATCATCACGTTTTAATTTCTTCGTGATACACACACTCATGGGAATGAGCAAATACAGGGAACTGATGTTTGAGCATCTGGTCGAAGAAGGGTTAATATACACAAGGAAGGGCTCAGAAAACAGAAGGCTGGCATTCCAAAAGGGACGCTTCCACACTGTGGTCTACACCAAGGAAGGCCAATAGGCCGTCTGCAGTTACTTTCATTCTTATATTTTCATACCTACCTCACACAAAACGTTTTGTATCATATTACCTCACCAGTTATATATATATATATATATATATATATATATATATATATATATATATATATATATATATATATATATATATTATTAAATAAGACCGAAAAAGTAAGATTAATAATTCTAATACGAATTTTCTCAATCTTTCGTACATTTCTTTTCACTGTTGGAGGTAATTCAAAAATCAATTCTCCAAAATTCATTTTTATTTCTAGTCTGACGCGACACGAGCGCGTTTCGTAAAACTTATTACATTTTCAAAGACTTTAGTTTACAAATACACAACTGAATAGAACTTACACATCTTCGATTTTTGTTTATATCTACATTTGAGTGAGGTGGATGGGGTGAGGTGGCATTAATAAGGTATTAATTTCATCAACACAAGACAGAACAAGAGGTATATATATATATATATATATATATATATATATATATATATATATATATATATATATATATATATATATATATATATATATATATATATATATATATGTCGTACCTAATAGCCAGAACGCACTTCTCAGCCTACTATGCAAGACCCGATTTGCCTAATAAGCCAAGTTTTCCTGAATTAATATATTTTCTCTAATTTTTTTCATATAAAATGATAAAGCTACCCATTTCATTATGTATGAGGTCAATTTTTTTTTATTGTAGTTAAAATTAACGTAGATATATGACCAAACCTAACCAACCCTACCTAACCTAAACTAACCTATCTTTATAGGTTAGGTTGGGTTAGGTAACCGAAAAAGGTAGGTTAGGTTAGGTTAGGTAGGTTAGGTCGTCGAAAAAAATTAATTCATGAAAACTTGGCTTATTAGGCAAATCGGGCCTTGCATAGTAGGCTGAGAAGTGCGTTCTGGCTACTAGGTACGACATATATATATATATATATATATATATATATATATATATATATATATATATATATATATATATATATATATATATATATATATATATATATATATATATATATTAAGGGGTACCACCACTGGTTTAATTAAAGGGACCCACATCCTCGAAGAAGAAAATAAATAGTGTTCAGAGAAGACCTTGTGGATTCTCACTGAATACTTTAAACTTTTCCTCTCCTACCACCCCTATTATTTTTTTTTATTTGATTTTATTGCAATGCTACAGTTTACAGAAAACACACACTTATATAACAATATACCAATCAGTGTTCGAAGACCTCGTCCAGTTCCTCGGGGGTCGGGTGCGTACCCAAGATACAGCACGCATTTCCCCTCTGAACAGCGACACTGAGGCGCTGAAACATAAAACTGGCCGCTCTTGGGTCTCTAGTCTTCCCAATGAGTTCCTCGCCCAGCTCCTTCAGGAACTTAAGTGCACATTTACCCCAGGCGCCCAGAGTCTCAGAGCCTATTGGCACGAACCTGTAACAACGTTCTAGGTCCCTGTACTTGTTAGTTTTCTGCGTCTCCCTGAAGGTGGCCGCCCCGCCTCCCTCAGCTGCGCTGTAAGGTAGATAGGTATCAGCCAATGTGGATGCACACGTGTAGTCCCACACGACCTGTTTACCTTCCCTCCACGGCTGCAGGGTGACTCCATCTGGGCGTTTTTGGCAGTTGTCAGGTCTGCACAACTGAGGTTCCCTTTGTGCTGGGCATCCAGCTGAAGCCAAACTTCTCTTGATGATATCATTGACTGCTTCATGTCTGGCAATCTTTCCCTGTGTCTTACGACAGATGAGACCATGGCTGCCGTATTGGTCTGCCCGTGCATGGCCGCAAATACACCGGTGCTCGGTGGAGATAGGGGCGGCAAGGCGCAGAGCAACACCAATACTTAAGGTCCGATGGTCCAGGCGGGTGCCCAAGGCGGAATTAGGGACTGCCAACAGGAAGTCCCCGGCATGGGGCGCTTGCACAGCTAGAAGACGCGCTTTGTCCTTCCTGGAAGCTGCCTCCAGCAATGACGTGGCGATGTTCTCCACTATGGGGCTATCCCATTTGGACTGTTTGCAGTCATTTGGAAAAGTCGGTCGAGGATGAGAGTTGACGAGTGTGTCCCACTGACCGGCTCCTTCCGCGAATTTGGGATCATGAATCCCAATGGAGTCTCTTAGGTGTTCCGGTAGTATTTCCTTAACTAATTCACCTGTTGCACTGGTCGAGGATAAGAATGCTGGCAATGCTAACTGTGTCGCCTTGCGAATACCTATTCCCCCGAGTCTAACTGGGAGCATTGTTTGGTCCCATTGGTCATCTTGCAGGGAGAGGTTTAACACTTTCACGGTTATTGACCTTAGGAGTGTGTCATATTCTGTTAATTTTGGGCTGTCGACGGAGGGAGCACACCTTAGGAAATAGGTCAGTCTGGGCAAAGCCAGGCACCTTGTGAGAAGGTACAGAGCATCGTGGGCGTCCAAAGCCCCTATTCTTCCCTCCATCCTCCTCAGGTCGTTCAGCTTTTCTTCGAGGACTACCTCAATGGCGCTCGAGCCCAGAGGTGCCCCTAGCAGCACACTGTCGGTGGGAGCGATCACTTAGGCTCCTGGCAATATGGTTCGCACTGCATCTATGGTTGGTTGGATAGATGAGATGATTTCACACTTTAATGGGTTTAGGTATATGGGTATATATATATATATATATATATATATATATATATATATATATATATATATATATATATATATATATATATATATATATATATATATATATATATATATATATATATATATATATGTATATATATATATATATATATATATATATATATATATATATATATATATATATATATATATATATATATATATATATATATATATATATATATATATATATATATTATTAAATATGACCGAAGAAGTAAGATTAATAATTCTAACACGAATTTTCTCAATCTTTCGTACATTACGCTTCACTGTTGGAGGTAAATCAAAAATCAATTCTCCAAAATTCATTTTTATTTCTAGTCTGACGCGACACGGGCGCGTTTCGTAAAACTTATTACATTTTCAAAGACTTTAGTTCACAAATACACAACTGAATAGAACTTACGTATCTCCGATTTTATATCTACATTTGAGTGAGGTGGAAGGGGTGATGTGGCATTAACACAAGACAGAACAAAATGTGGTATTAATAGGGTATTAATTTCATCAACACAAGACAGAACAAGAGTATTAATAGGGTATTAATTTCATCAACACAAGACAGAACACGAAACAATGGATATTGAATAGAAGTGTTTGTAGAAAGCCTATTGGTCCATATTTCTTGATGCTTCTATATTGGAGCGGAGTCTTGAGGTGGGTAGAATATAGTTGTGCAATAATTGGCTGTTGATTGCTGGTGTTGACTTCTTGATGTGTAGTGCCTCGCAAACGTCAAGCCGCCTGCTATCGCTGTATCTATCGATGATTTCTGTGTTGTTTACTAGGATTTCTCTGGCGATGGTTTGGTTGTGGGAAGAGGTTATATGTTCCTTAATGGAGCCCTGTTGCTTATGCATCGTTAAACGCCTAGAAAGAGATGTTGTTGTCTTTCCTATATACTGGGTTTTTTGGAGCTTACAGTCCCCAAGTGGGCATTTGAATGCATAGACGACGTTAGTCTCTTTTAAAGCGTTCTGTTTTGTGTCTGGAGAGTTTCTCATGAGTAGGCTGGCCGTTTTTCTGGTTTTATAGTAAATCGCCAGTTGTATCCTCTGATTTTTGTCTGTAGGGATAACGTTTCTATTAACAATATCTTTCAGGACCCTTTCCTCCGTTTTATGAGCTGTGGAAAAGAAGTTCCTGTAAAATAGTCTAATAGGGGGTATAGGTGTTGTGTTAGTTGTCTCTTCAGAGGTTGCATGGCTTTTCACTTTCCTTCTTATGATGTCTTCGACGAAACCATTGGAGAAGCCGTTATTGACTAGGACCTGCCTTACCCTAGAAGTCAACACCAGCAATCAACAGCCAATTATTGCACAACTATATTCTACCCACCTCAAGACTCCGCTCCAATATAGAAGCATCAAGAAATATGGACCAATAGGCTTTCTACAAACACTTCTATTCAATATCCATTGTTTCGTGTTCTGTCTTGTGCTGATGAAATTAATACCCTATTAATACTCTTGTTCTGTCTTGTGTTGATGAAATTAATACCCTATTAATACCACATTTTGTTCTGTCTTGTGTTAATGCCACATCACCCCTTCCACCTCACTCAAATGTAGATATAAAATCGGAGATACGTAAGTTCTATTCAGTTGTGTATTTGTGAACTAAAGTCTTTGAAAATGTAATAAGTTTTACGAAACGAGCCTGTGTCGCGTCAGACTAGAAATAAAAATGAATTTTGGAGAATTGATTTTTGATTTACCTCCAACAGTGAAGCGTAATGTACGAAAGATTGAGAAAATTCGTGTTAGAATTATTAATCTTACTTTTTCGGGCATATTTAATAATATATGTCTACAGGAAAGACTGCTACCAAAATATACTAATATATATATATATATATATATATATATATATATATATATATATATATATATATATATATATATGCGAACAAGCCTGAATGGTCCCCAGGACAATATGCAACTGAAAACTCACACCCCAGAAGTGACTCGAACCCATACTCCCAGAAGCAACGCAACTGGTATGTACAAGACGCCTTAATCCACTTGACCATCACGACCGGACATAATGAGGTGATAGCCTAAGCTATTTGAACCACCCCACCGCCGGCACTCGGATAGTAATCTTGGGCATAGCATTTTACCAAATCACCTCATTCTTTGGGGCACACGTGAGGAACACAAATGCGAACAAGCCTGAATGGTCCCCAGGACAATATGCAACTGAAAACTCACACCCCAGAAGTGACTCGAACCCATACTCCCAGAAGCAACGCAACTGGTATGTACAAGACGCCTTAATCCACTTGACCATCACGACCGGACATAATGAGGTGATAGCCTAAGCTATTTGAACCACCCCACCGCCGGCACTCGGATAGTAATCTTGGGCATAGCATTTTACCAAATCACCTCATTCTTTGGGGCACACGTGAGGAACACAAATGCGAACAAGCCTGAATGGTCCCCAGGACAACATGCAACTGAAAACTCACACCCCAGAAGTGACTCGAACCCATACTCCCAGAAGCAACGCAACTGGTATGTACAAGACGCCTTAATCCACTTGACCATCACGACCGGACATAATGAGGTGATAGCCTAAGCTATTTGAACCACCCCACCGCCGGCACTCGGATAGTAATCTTGGGCATAGCATTTTACCAAATCACCTCATTCTTTGGGGCACACGTGAGGAACACAAATGCGAACAAGCCTGAATGGTCCCCAGGACAATATGCAACTGAAAACTCACACCCCAGAAGTGACTCGAACCCATACTCCCAGAAGCAACGCAACTGGTATGTACAAGACGCCTTAATCCACTTGACCATCACGACCGGACATAATGAGGTGATAGCCTAAGCTATTTGAACCACCCCACCGCCGGCACTCGGATAGTAATCTTGGGCATAGCATTTTACCAAATCACCTCATTCTTTGGGGCACACGTGAGGAACACAAATGCGAACAAGCCTGAATGGTCCCCAGGACAATATGCAACTGAAAACTCCCACCCCAGAAGTGACTCGAACCCATACTCCCAGAAGCAACGCAACTGGTATGTACAAGACGCCTTGTGTTCCTCACGTGTGCCCCAAAGAATGAGGTGATTTGGTAAAATGCTATGCCCAAGATTACTATCCGAGTGCCGGCAGTGGGGTGGTTCAAATAGCTTAGGCTATCACCTCATTATGTCCGGTCGTGATGGTCAAGTGGATTAAGGCGTCTTGTACATACCAGTTGCGTTGCTTCTGGGAGTATGGGTTCGAGTCACTTCTGGGGTGTGAGTTTTCAGTTGCATATTGTCCTGGGGACCATTCAGGCTTGTTCGCATTTGTGTTCCTCACGTGTGCCCCAAAGAATGAGGTGATTTGGTAAAATGCTATGCCCAAGATTACTATCCGAGTGCCGGCAGTGGGGTGGTTCAAATAGCTTAGGCTATCACCTCATTATGTCCGGTCGTGATGGTCAAGTGGATTAAGGCGTCTTGTACATACCAGTTGCGTTGCTTCTGGGAGTATGGGTTCGAGTCACTTCTGGGGTGTGAGTTTTCAGTTGCATATTGTCCTGGGGACCATTCAGGCTTGTTTGCATTTGTGTTCCTCACGTGTGCCCCAAAGAATGAGGTGATTTGGTAAAATGCTATGCCCAAGATTACTATCCGAGTGCCGGCGGTGGGGTGGTTCAAATAGCTTAGGCTATCACCTCATTATGTCCGGTCGTGATGGTCAAGTGGATTAAGGCGTCTTGTACATACCAGTTGCGTTGCTTCTGGGAGTATGGGTTCGAGTCACTTCTGGGGTGTGAGTTTTCAGTTGCATATTGTCCTGGGGACCATTCAGGCTTGTTCGCATTTGTGTTCCTCACGTGTGCCCCAAAGAATGAGGTGATTTGGTAAAATGCTATGCCCAAGATTACTATCCGAGTGCCGGCCGTGGGGTGGTTCAAATAGCTTAGGCTATCACCTCATTATGTCCGGTCGTGATGGTCAAGTGGATTAAGGCGTCTTGTACATACCAGTTGCGTTGCTTCTGGGAGTATGGGTTCGAGTCACTTCTGGGGTGTGAGTTTTCAGTTGCATATTGTCCTGGGGACCATTCAGGCTTGTTCGCATTTGTGTTCCTCACGTGTGCCCCAAAGAATGAGGTGATTTGGTAAAATGCTATGCCCAAGATTACTATCCGAGTGCCGGCGGTGGGGTGGTTCAAATAGCCTCGGCTATCACCTCATTTTGTCCGGTCGTGATGGTCAAGTGGATTAAGGCGTCTTGTACATACCAGTTGCGTTGCTTCTGGGAGTATGGGTTCGAGTCACTTCTGGGGTGTGAGTTTTCAGTTGCATATTGTCCTGGGGACCATTCAGGCTTGTTCGCATTTGTGTTCCTCACGTGTGCCCCAAAGAATGAGGTGATTTGGTAAAATGCTATGCCCAAGATTACTATCCGAGTGCCGGCGGTGGGGTGGTTCAAATAGCCTCGGCTATCACCTCATTTTGTCCGGTCGTGATGGTCAAGTGGATTAAGGCGTCTTGTACATACCAGTTGCGTTGCTTCTGGGAGTATGGGTTCGAGTCACTTCTGGGGTGTGAGTTTTCAGTTGCATATTGTCCTGGGGACCATTCAGGCTTGTTCGCATTTGTGTTCCTCACGTGTGCCCCAAAGAATGAGGTGATTTGGTAAAATGATATGCCCAAGATTACTATCCGAGTGCCGGCGGTGGGGTGGTTCAAATAGCCTCGGCTATCACCTCATTTTGTCCGGTCGTGATGGTCAAGTGGATTAAGGCGTCTTGTACATACCAGTTGCGTTGCTTCTGGGAGTATGGGTTCGAGTCACTTCTGGGGTGTGAGTTTTCAGTTGCATATTGTCCTGGGGACCATTCAGGCTTGTTCGCATTTGTGTTCCTCACGTGTGCCCCAAAGAATGAGGTGATTTGGTAAAATGCTATGCCCAAGATTACTATCCGAGTGCCGGCGGTGGGGTGGTTCAAATAGCCTCGGCTATCACCTCATTTTGTCCGGTCGTGATGGTCAAGTGGATTAAGGCGTCTTGTACATACCAGTTGCGTTGCTTCTGGGAGTATGGGTTCGAGTCACTTCTGGGGTGTGAGTTTTCAGTTGCATATTGTCCTGGGGACCATTCAGGCTTGTTCGCATTTGTGTTCCTCACGTGTGCCCCAAAGAATGAGGTGATTTGGTAAAATGCTATGCCCAAGATTACTATCCGAGTGCCGGCGGTGGGGTGGTTCAAATAGCCTCGGCTATCACCTCATTTTGTCCGGTCGTGATGGTCAAGTGGATTAAGGCGTCTTGTACATACCAGTTGCGTTGCTTCTGGGAGTATGGGTTCGAGTCACTTCTGGGGTGTGAGTTTTCAGTTGCATATTGTCCTGGGGACCATTCAGGCTTGTTCGCATTTGTGTTCCTCACGTGTGCCCCAAAGAATGAGGTGATTTGGTAAAATGCTATGCCCAAGATTACTATCCGAGTGCCGGCGGTGGGGTGGTTCAAATAGCCTCGGCTATCACCTCATTTTGTCCGGTCGTGATGGTCAAGTGGATTAAGGCGTCTTGTACATACCAGTTGCGTTGCTTCTGGGAGTATGGGTTCGAGTCACTTCTGGGGTGTGAGTTTTCAGTTGCATATTGTCCTGGGGACCATTCAGGCTTGTTCGCATTTGTGTTCCTCACGTGTGCCCCAAAGAATGAGGTGATTTGGTAAAATGCTATGCCCAAGATTACTATCCGAGTGCCGGCGGTGGGGTGGTTCAAATAGCCTCGGCTATCACCTCATTTTGTCCGGTCGTGATGGTCAAGTGGATTAAGGCGTCTTGTACATACCAGTTGCGTTGCTTCTGGGAGTATGGGTTCGAGTCACTTCTGGGGTGTGAGTTTTCAGTTATATATATATATATATATATATATATATATATATATATATATATATATATATATATATATATATATATATATATATACATATATATATATATATATATATATATATATATATATATATATATATATATATATATATCTGTGTGTGTAATCACCTAGTTGTGCTTGCGGGGGGTTCAGCTCTGGCTCCTTGCTCCCGCCTTCCAACTATCAATCAACTGAAGTACAGATTCCTGAGGCTACTGGGCTCTATCATGCCTACACATGAAACTGTGTATGGAGTCTTCCCCCATCACATTACTTCCTAATGCATTCCATTTGTCTACTACTCTGACAATGAAAAATTTCTTTCTAATATCTTTATGGCTCATTTGGGCACTCAATTTCCACCTGTGTCCCTTAGTGCGTGTGCCCCTGGTGTTAAATAATCTGTCTTTATCTACCCTATCAATTCCTCTGAGAATCTTCTATGTGAAATTGATAGGGTAGATAAAGACAAACTATTTAAAACCAGAGGCACACGCGCAACGGGTCGCAGGTGGAAATTGAGTGCCCAAATGAGCCATAGAGACATTAGCAAGAATTAGATATATTTAATATATGTACAGTGTGTGTGTGTGTGTGTGTGTGTGTGTGTGTGTGTGTGTGTGTGTGTGTGTGTGTGTGTGTGTGTGTGTGTGTGTGTTTAATCCTTAGATACTCTAAAATAGTTGAACTCTTATTAAACACCTACAGCAGCTAGTATGTTGTAATTAATGGGATATGAAAAAGCAGACAATAGCTTCTTCATAACAAGTTACGCATTATATCATACAGCGCAATATTTACTCCAATTCGTTTGACGAAAAAAAAATATATATTAAATTTGCAGCTTTCTCAACAGATAAATATCCAGGCCCCAAATTTTAACCAGTATTTTTCATTTATGAAGGTCTTTCGCATAGCATCCTAAATATATTGTTTAATTAAAAAGGACAATTACTTCTGGCACCACAATGCCGCCAGCTGAGGCTGGCCCGGAGTCTCATGTTTAATATTGCCTTTTTTCTAAGGTGCGTTCTATGAATGTACAAATGTGTTGTGGCAGTTTGTGTTGGCGTTCTGTGACTGTGCAAGTTTGTTGGTGCATTTTGCACTGCTAGGAATGGGATGGAGGATGGGAGGGGGGGGGGTGGAGGACACGGGCGGTGTGGGGACGCAGAGCACGTTAGAAGGGTAGTTGGGGAGGTGGTGGGGAGTGATCTGGAGGAAAGTAGAGAGGAAGATCTCTGGGAAGATTGAGCAGTGGGGAATGGGGGGGAACGGGGGTAGACGCAAACATTCTTGTGATAGAGCAGGAGGTTGGGAGGGGAGTATAGAGAGGGAGTTAGAGAGGAAAATGTTCTGGGAAAATAGAGCCTGAGGTAGTAAGGGGGGGGGGGGGTCTGGAGGGGTGAGGTAGGGGGAGAGGTTGGAAGATACAAGCAGGGGATTTGGGAGGGAACGATGTTTGGTGTTATGTATGGAAGGAAGAGGATAGGGAAAGAGAGGAAAAGTGAACGAAAAGTTGCAGATGAGAAATTGAAGAGGTAGGTAAAGGATAAGTCTTTTTTTAGTGCAGAAAAGGAGAAAATTGGAAAATAGTGGGGATAATGGGGGCAGATGATAGGGAAGAGGTGGTGAAACTGTTACGTAAAAAGGCGCATGGGCGAAGGCAATAGGGAGTTGGAGGTTAAGTTGAATGAAACAAATGAAGGAAGTAAGAAGGTAACTGAGTGGATACCGGGAAATATATAATAGGAGAGGAAACTGTTTAGAGGGAAAGAAAAGACTCACTTGGTAGGGAAGATGGCGGGGATTAATAAGAATACGGCTAAAATATATTTTGTCCCTTAACCATAGTTTTTTTGCCATCTGTCCTAACGTAAAAAAAAATATTGTCATGATTTCGTAAACTCAAAAATCTGCCAATTTCCCTTTTTTCTTAAATCTATTAACACCTGTTCCTCGATAGTCTAAACGTTGCTCTCTTAAGCATCAGGTGAGAATATCACTCACAAGTTCTCCAATGCTTTACCTCCTAACCTAAACAGACACAGACGAACCCAAGCAACCCACTTAACCAATCGAGCCGAGCAATAGAAAAATGTAGATGTTTGTGAGAATTTAATGTGCATTTGAAACGATGGTTAGCAAATTGTGAACAAAGACGCGAACTATTAGTTGAGTGGAAAGTGACGAGTAAAAGCATAGATGAGCCTATTTACATTTGCTCTCAGGCCAGAGTGTCACTGCCAAGCCCAAATTAATCAATATTAATTAATACACCACACTCACACACACACACACACACACACACACACACACACACACACACACACACACACACACACACACACACACACACACACACACACACACACACACACACACACACACACACTATATATATATATATATATATATATATATATATATATATATATATATATATATATATATATATATATATATATATATATATATATATATATATATATATATATATATATATATATGCGAACAAGCCTGAATGGTCCCCAGGACATATGCAGGTGATTTGGTAAAATGCTATGCCCAAGATAACTATCCGAGTGCCGGCGGTGGGGTGGTTCATATAGCCTCGGCTATCACCTCATTATGTCCGGTCGTGATGGTCAAGTGGATTAAGGCGTCT